>NW_027107821.1:955183-991650 GCF_000696795.3 Halyomorpha halys | reverse complement strand
TATTAAGGAACGCATACACTGTTCACTACAATTTTATAAATAAGCGACAACTCACCTATATTTTAGCTCTCATGTGAGCAGTATCACTTATTATTACACTGACACTGTTTTTCACTACTGTTTTTTATTTTAGTTCACTGAAAAAATAGTCTATTGTGGGACACGAAGTAGCATATGTTCATTTGCTAACATATATATTAGTATTAATTAATACGCCACTATCATACTAATTATTTTTATTTTTTAAATTTATTCAAATATAGTATTTAAAATTATTCTAGTTTTATTTCTTTTTGAGTGATTTGAAATATTATAAAAATGAGTATCGAAAGCCAAATCAATAAAATATCATACAATTTCATCAATACAGATACAAAACTATAATAAAATATTCTAAAAGCATTGTAATTATTTTGTAGCACCTGCATAATCTTAAATAATACTAGTTATGATAAGAAATTAGGCCTGTCTCTAAGTTTTGTATTTTTTTTTCTTTAAATGTTTTTTATTGTTTACCTTATATTGTTTCGCCAATCAAAACAAATGTCTTAGTTCTCTTGTTTTATTCAATTCATGCATTTGACTATCAGTAATAAATCGTTTCCGTCATAGTATTGAATAAAAACCTTACACCCAAAAACTTTGTTATGATTCATAAATAATATCTGAACCCGACTAGACTACATTTCATTACAACTATTCGGAAGGATATAGATGTAGCACTTTCAAACTGAGGTTCGAGGTTATAAACAGGTGATTGACTATACTGGAACATTGAAATTACAAATTATGGCATAAATAGGAATATTATTTTAAGTATATTTTATTTAATAAAAGTATCAATAAATGCAAATTAACTGTATTAGGGAATTTTTAGGCATTTTATTGTTGCTCAAAGGGCATTGACTTCAATTTCCTCTGGCCGTAGCTTACCCGGTTCTGGTACGCTCGGGTTCGCTAGCTAACAATTCCACAGCTCCAAAAAGATTCAAATATTTGAATCTATTCAAACTTCTGTAGTATTTTTTGTTTATTATTTTAAGATAATATACCGATGTTACACTTAATCTAGAAATTAAGGGTAATAATGAACTACTCAAATTAATAAGTATTAATTTTTAATTAACGTATTAAATTGAAACTTTTACTTTTGTTAAATTTTACACCTATATTTTTTGCTTCTTACTTTTATTCAGAGTACTCTCCAACGGGAATTATAAAGTTTTGAAGGACACTAGATCCATGGATCATGTTCTCAAAAACGATCATATAGTACCTATGGTAGAGTGAAACATATTTTTTAGTAGTTTATGAACAGAATTTGACAAAGCGTCGAGACAAAATAGGTCTGTCAATTTAGTACCGAGAATTTATATGAGCATAAATCAACTTAGTTAAATAAAATGATTCTACTTTTGCAAATTAAATAATTATTATTATTCAAATAGAATAAATTACATCTATAAAGTCCGAACATTCTTTAATTATGACATTTAACAAGTTATTTTACATTAGTAAATAATTTTTTAATTAGAAGTTTTTATGAAATTTAAATGAAAAAGTGATAAAATACATCAATTTTAAAAGTAATATATGAGTCCTAGGCAGAATGGTATGAATTTTAATACGTGATATAAGGCAATGAAATTATAATTTAAGATTGTCCTTGACGATAGCCAAGTTGGCCGAAACGTTAGAAATTTAGAGTTATTAATAAAGAGTGTTAAGATGTAATTTATGGAGAATTGATGCAATTTATTTTAATTGAATGTTAATATCATTCTCGAAAAATATATCAGAATATATATATTATTATTGTGTACTTTTCCTATTTCTAAAAAAAAAAATATTAAAACAGTGATATGTATTCAATTTTTACTGAGGATAAGTAGTTCCATTCCTAAATATCATCACCAGTTTTTTTTATAATCAGTTATTTGACAATGGAGGGTTGTTGAGATTAAGGTTTCAAAGGTTTTTCACGTTTCAGTCCACTGTGCAGCTACTAGAAAGCACTATTTGCTGCATTCACTTTAACATTTAATTTAAGTGCGTATTTATTTTATTTTTTATTCGCCATTGTTGGGCGACCATCGTTAAATAAAAACAGTTTTCATGACAATGTTCACTGTTATTTTATGGTTACTTATTTTTTTCCACTTATGATTATCACAGTATATATTGTGCAGGTACAATTAGATTTGTGACATAGGTACACTATTAACTATCTTAAAGGCTTTTAAATGACTGTTCAGGCGTGAAGTACTGACTCGGTCTAACTTATTCCTCTAACCAGGACAAACTTCTCGATTGGCAGTAATTATATTATTGTAATTAGTTGTATTGTTTTTGAAATACTGGCTCAACTGATTCCCGGTTTGTATCTGATGGTCCGATGGAGTTTAGTGAATAATATTTAATTGATTGGATGAGAAGAAGCTACTGGCTGGGCTGGGATAGAAAGTTATATTGGTTCGGGGTTGGGTTTTTGTGGCCAAAAAAGCCTATTAAATTACTCCGCTCGGAACAATCGGAGGTCTAGTGCCTCAGGGTTTGCTAAATTAGAAGCATTTTTCAGTGGGTTCTGTCCCTGTTTTAGCAGCAGAATACCTGTCGGCGGTTTACCGACCGTTTGTTGATCCTCGCCATCCTTATTGGGTTGGGTAGCTGCTTCCTCGTGCATATATACTTACATATATTTATAATTAAAATAAAATCAGAGACTTTAGATTTATATTTATGATTAAAATAAAATTAGAGACTTTCGATTTATATTTATAATCAAAATAAAATTAGAGACTTTCGATTTATATTTATAATTAAAATAAAATCAGAGACTTTCGATTTATATTTATAATTAAAATAAAATCAGAAACTTTCCTGCAAGTTCCTTTCGTTCACCTTACGTAAAAGTTTACCTTATCAGAATAATAAACATTTCCTATGCATTCTTATTATTATTACATAGAAATAATGAGACAACATAATAAACAAAAAGAAAATGAATAGACTTCATTTATTTAGACAATATTTGCTTCTAAGGATTAACACAATATTTTTTGCATAAATATATAATGTACAATATATACTATATTGTTTTGGGATATCCTCTTATGCAATACAATTTTCTTCATACTAATTACATTTGACATAGTCTTTATTTTACATTTTATTTTATAGTTTTGGTAAAACAAACCGACAGAGGAAAAAAAAACCCAAAACATTATCAAATTAAAATAAAATACATAACATAATAAGGATTGGATAATATATGTTTAGATTAATGGTATAGTATGGTATTATATGGTTATAGTTTCAATGTAATTTCCTGCTTCTGTAATTAGAGGGTTTAATGATAATAAGTTAAGATGGGTCTTAGTAGGGCTATATTATCAATTCATGTATACTGGATAATTTTGATTTTTTATTTAGGTAGAATAGTTTGCTATTTGATGTATGTGTGACTCCTGAAGATTTAACTGTTTAGTAAAAGAGATAGGGGTATTATTTATGTTCGATGAAAGTATAGGCCGTCGTTTTGTGAAAATCATAGCTTCTGTTTTATCAATATTTAAAACTAATTCTAATTTTTTGTGTCAATACGATATGAAGAAGTGAGTAGAGGTAAGTCGCTGTATCAGTGGCAAAAAGGGCTATATAAACCTTTTTTGAATTTTGGGTAATCATTTATGAAGAGATTGAGTAGTATGTACCGTATACAAGTAGAGAATATCTCAAAGCATATCAGACATTATTAATTTTTTTATGGAAAATGAAATAGGCTTTAGTGTAGCTTTATGATGTTTGACATATCTGTCCATCCTTACTCCTTTCCTAAGGGATATGTAATTAACAGTATGGTATGAAAATGAAAAATCAAAGCATCATAGTTCGAAGCATATACTTGCAACCGTTTCGAAGTTACTCCTTTGCTAAGAGCTGTGGTGATATTTTTAGAATTGTGCAGGTAACGGTTGGTGTAGACCTTGAACCCATTATGCTTTATGATTTTTTTTATTTCTACTCCATACTGTTGATCGAGTTAAAGAGGAAAGAGGAAAGAGGGAGGGGGATAGACAGATATGTCCATTCAACATCATATAACTCTCAACTCTATCTTAGACAGCAATAAAACCTTTTTATTATTATTTTTTTTTTATTGTTGTGTCATTATTTTAATGTAATAATAATTCATAGAGAAATAATATTGGGTTGTATATAACAACCTAAAATCTTTGTTATTTTATTCAGGTAAACTATTCGAAATTGTTTAAAATTTTGTGGTTTTATTTTTAGTATTTAAACTGCACTTTAATTGTAGCATATTATTGGTGAAGGAGTGCAAACAATTTAATTATTATGAAGCTGTTTTTTTCTCCCAATAGTTCACTTTTAGTTTTTGTTCTTGAAGTAAATATCTAGTTTGTTGAAGAGGGCAGTGATAGTTTCCTCTCAAACTCACTATTTATTTATTTTGTTGTTGGGTGAGCTTTCTCTACAGCTGTTAGATTTATTATTTGTTGAGAGAACTATCTCATAAGTTAGAAGGACATCTCTTCTCTGAGAAAAAAAGTTGTTATAATATCTCTGTTAATCAATTACAGTATTGATATGATCTTAATTAATTGTAATAATGTTTGTAATACTTATTACGATCGTATTTAGGACGCATAGTGCATAATAGAATATATAAATAGATAAATTCGCTTGAAGTTCTAAATTATCCAGGACTGGTGAATGTTTGATGAAGATACCACTATTTGAAAGTGGCAGAAAACAGAGAATAATATAAGAGGGCTGGTATTGTTTAGCTTCTGAAGGCTTCATCAACAAGGAACATTCATTCCCTCTTTTGCTTTCAATATTGAGGGGCAAGGGAGCTTACAATGGTAATATCAAACAGGTCCGGACCAAGATCAAAAGACTTCCACGCCCTTCCTAGGGAGAGCCTTCCTTTTCTAAATAAATTCTTTGAATTGTGTTTATAAAGATATAACACAAATCAGGGTAATAACTTCCTTGAGAAATAAAACAAAGCCTGTCCATTCACAGTATTATACAATTTTATTTCCCTTATAAGGACTTTAGAAGGGATATAAACGGAGTTATGTTGCTAATTAACTATAACTTCATGCTTTACGTTCCCTGAACCCGGGACTACTCATCAAGTCCGATGGTATGGTCCGATGGTGATCGAAGAGGTGGAACACCTTTGATCATGTTCTCTAATAGGGTAGCAAGGTAGAAGTGATGTATTGCCTTTAGCAGTGGAACGCATATATTAGAACAAGTTTCAGCCGTTTATCTCAAGCTACCTGTTATTGTTATTTTCGTTTTCTTACAATTATTTTTATTTTTTGGGAAAAAAGAAGAGAATCTATCGAAGTATACGGTGTGAACAACACTGTCGTTTCCTTCATTTAATTTTTTCGGTACATTAAGACCTCAATGTTCCATATACTGCCGATTTGATCAAAACCAGATACCAATCCTTCCATGACAAACTTTCCAACTACCCAAAACCACTTGTTCCTAACCTGGCTTCTCCGTCATTACTAGGCATCTGAAAAGAAGATGGCTTCGAGATCTTCTCTTCTTGGAATGTATAGGAGTTCTATCAATCAATAGATTATCCATATGCCTGTATCATGCCATTGTATAAACTAACATAAAATTTACTGGTTTTATATATTTTAATACAGTTGTAAATATCAATAAATAAATTATATATAAAGTCTGTACTCTAAGGAAAGTCTTTAAACGGAATATAGTTTATAAGCAAAAGGTTTTTCTGATTTTCTTACTATTTTTTTAACTTTAATACAACTCCATCATAAGATTGGTTCAGAACAGTTTAAATATCAAATCAAAACAAACAAACCTTTTATTTGAATTTTAAAAAAGGTAATATATTAATTTTTTTAATTTTTTTTTTGTTAAAGAAACAATACATGAAAATTTATCTAATCGTAGTTTGAAATTATGAAATGAAATGAAAACAAATAATTAACATTAAAAATACACACATATACAAGCACTTATCTCTATTGTACGTATTTTACTTAATTGTGCTCCGGTTATTACTAAGGAACGAAAAAACAATAAAATGTTTCACAGAAGAAAGGTGATTTTACTGGATGTTGATAGTGATACAAAATCAGCCTGTTAAGTATATACCACCAACTAGCTAGCAATGTCGTATCAGTAAATATACAGATATTTTAGTACTGATCGGTCATGCCTGTCTCCTCGACAGCAGAAAAGCAGCGCGGATACTAAGGGAAGAGGAAGCTGAACCACAATCGTGAAACCGTTTTCAAGGAGAATCACAAAGTTAGAAGAAAAAAAATTTCGGAAGTTGGACCACGAAAAGCCAGAAATAAGAGAGTGGAGGGAATGGGGTCCTGCCAGTAAAGATGAAAAACGAAGCTTGGGAGCTATGATAGGCACTCCACCTTGTACGCCATCATTGATTGATTCTGACTCATCTTTGTTACCTGTTCATCCTGACCCTTCCTATAACGTAAGATGAAGGAAAAGGGTTGTTGCAAAAACAAAAAAAAGCAATCACGCATGCAAATTTCTGAAATATGCACTCCACCTCCTCCGATAGCCTCGATGTAGTGTAGCAGTCTATTATTTTCGTGAAAAAAAAATATATAGAAAAGTGAACGATATTCGATAGTCTTAAAAATTCTGAAAGAATACCGTAAGGCGGTACTGTTAATAAGAAGAGTAAAGTATCCATACAATAATGTAGTATTGAATGTATAACTGTGTAAATATTTATGATATAAATACGGAAATATTTATGTAACTGTGGTATCAGCTAACCATTAGAAAGAAAGAATTACAAATATATATATATACATATATATATATTTTATTCATGAACTATACATAATGGCTTATTATGTAAACGTATCCGTATATCCTTCAGAAGATAAATCGTATACAACGGAAAAATAAATATTGATCAGTCAATAATGATTACTGATACACGCACATAGCTCATCCATAAATATCTTTGCCCTAATGTCGGATTTTCATAAAGGGGAATGGGATATCAATATGAGTGGGGAAGTTGTAATGTCGATAATTTCTAATATGAGATAAGCTTTATCCCTAAGATATACTATTTGAGCTTTGTTGTTTCATGTTAAATTTGCAGGTTCCACGATCAATCGTGGTAAATACAATATTTCTTTTTAAACAAAAGTTTGGCTTTTCTTAACAATCTTTCATAATTTGGTATGGTATGAACGTATATGTACTGCTTTGTATTCTTATTCTAAAGATGATCACAATTTTAACTTTTTTAGTATAATTAAAATTATTTTCTGGTATATTGTGAGAGGAAAGAAAGAAAGAAACTTCCTTTTCCTCCCAATTTTCCTTTCAAAAGTCATTTATTATTCAGTCGCTCTTCGATTCAGCGAAGTTTTTCTTCCTCATTCTCCTAGAAATGGAATCCAATCCATATATTTTTATTAAAGCTTTCTCGTTTTTGATGTACTGATTAAATTATTCTATTTTATCTATCATTGAGTCTGTTATTTTCGCACCTTTCTCCTGTTTCGTGCTTTACAAATTGACCTCTTTGTAATCTTTGTTTTGCGTGATGATCTGGAACGAACCCTGTTACCATTGATTTCACATTTCTAATACTTTTCAACTAGAACTAAGCTGCTATATTTTACAATATATACTATTGTACACTTTTTATTTCGTTCAGTAGTTAGTTAGAATCTGTAATATATCTCGGTTGCGTAACTTATAATAGGGCTGTTGTAACTGCCTGGGGATTGCAAGTTCTGTTAGAGCTTTTAAGATTGATAGCTTGCCCTTCCGAGTCGGAAATGGATTGTGATGTGTTCAACTTCTTCGCTTCTTTACTTTCATCATTAAATTATTGTGTATGAAATATTGATAATATTATATTATTGACTTCCCGAGTCCTGGTTTTTCTTTAAAGTGGCGGGACAAGCTTGGTTCTGGTTGAATATAAATACTGTATGCAAGAATGAATTTGGTCGAACGAATTATTAAAATTGTGATGAAAATTCAAAGATATTGTCGCACATCAAGAACATGATAAAAAAAAACAAAAAAAAAAACACACCTCATCGTTGAGATAGGTGAACCTCACAAACCTTTTGTCATAAATATTACTGGTAGGATTTGAATTTCGTTGATTTACATTACTGAATTAAAATTGTTCTGGAATTGTTAGTCGATAATGTAAAGTATTACTACAAACATTGTAAAACTATTCAACTATTGTAAATTTTTGTATTATTGTTAAATTCATTTCAGTGGTGCTCATGGGGAAAATTGAGTTGTATTATATGATGATCAATATTATTTGAATTGTTAACAAATATATAAGATTATTTTGAATTATGGTACAAAACTTTTAGTCAGCACATGGTTTTTTTTTTCATAAATTCGTTTATAGTATGTGGATAACATTTGAAGGGAACTTTTGGCTTGAACTTTTATTATATTAAGTTTTAATATAATAAAATATATAACTGAAGAAAAAAACTTAAAAATTGAAGTAGAAATGAATCAATAGAGACAAATAAATGGATGGATGGAATAAGTAATCAAATCTGATAGAATAAATATAATAAAACGATAAGGTATAATAAAAGAAAAGAAGAGAAGAGCGAGGGAGGGTTGATAAAGTAGCCCTATTGGAAGCCGTTAATCTTAATTTACCCATTCACCGTGTCGTTCATCACGATGTAGATAAAGGCTTTGCGCAAGGATCCGTTTTATCTCCTCCTCTGTGGCCTATTACAACTTTACCGTCTTACCGGGCTGTCATCTTTTCTCGGCGTCTCCCGCCTTCGCTCGTTAAAACAGGCCGGATTTCGGCTGATGATATCTCCGGGCAAACAAACACCCCCTGGGTTCCACAATATTTATCTCACACCTGTGTAATTTAAAGCTAACTGGGGTTGACTTTTAGTTAACAGGCATTGCTTCGTACTATAACAGTCTATAAGGTTTGTTTGGTTAATAAATTTGTGATGAACTCCAATTAAAATATAAAAAATGGAATGCATAAATATGCAATTATTTGATAATATTTTATCAATCATTATTCATCAAGTTGTATATATATTTATTTTGTTAAAAAAATAGACCAATATGGTAATTCAAGATCATTATAAACGTATAGAAATTATTATATATTTTATTATTATTATGCTGAATATAGTACATAAAAACTAGGACAGGAGGAAGGGGAGAAGGGATCTACGAGGTACAAATAAGGATTGTAGAAAATGTCAGATTTATTATGTGCGTTTGCCACGGAATGAATTTCAGTCCTCCCACGTGGTATATTTATGTTCTTCATTTTATGAATTTATCACCACCTGATTAAACGTCTGCTTCTAGTCATTCATTCTTTATACCGATCAAAATTGTGTATACATATAAAAATTTATTCATTTATCTGTTATGCCGTCGTGATTAATAAATCATGTCAGATAGGACATTATTAGTTGGTATCATTACGGATAAAGTATTATTAATTAATAAATGATGTATGTCAGGGCGTCATTTGTTTATGAATAGTAAAGATTATGGTAGATAATGTTAAAATAAGATAACGATATAGATAATGGTAAAAGATCCTTTTAGACTAGAAAAAATATATAAATATAAAATAGTTTATTATTATTATAGCGTATTTAATTTATATGAATGACCTATTGAGGTTTAAATACCATCATCCTAATTATAATTTTGTAGAATTAATGAGGTATGACTCCTTAAAAAGAAAGTCTTTTGATAGGAATAATAGCTTTTATTGAGTAAGTATATTGTCTTTTCTTTGTTTTTATTACTCTTCTATATTAGTCCCTACTTTTAGGTATTGAGGTTTATTTTTTAAAAGCATGTTCATTGACAAAATTCAACTCATGAAATTTATAATTGAATGATATCTTATATTATAAAAATGTTCGTTTCCTTGTGTATCTTCATGACAGAGAACACAAACTTTGTCATGAAGAAATACTCTAGGAGTGATTTTTAAAATAAATCTTTTCCTTCATAAAAATCATATTCATCTATTTTATATTCTGTTGTAGTCTTTTTTGGAACTAACCTTACGGAACTGATTTTGCTGTTCGAAATTATAACTTACTAAATTTTGAAATCACCTAGTTGTACTCAATCCGTGATAGATTGCTTTCTTATATTGTCCGATTGTATTCAGTAGGTATCGCATGCGAATTTCTTGCACTTAATATAAGTGTAAAAAAGTTCGAGTGAACAAATGGTTTTTAACAATAAACTACGATGAACTACGCTACGTGCTAGTAAAGTAGGTTAGACAATAGACGATGGACTATATACCTAGGGAAAATGTCCTTAATGAAGTTTTAATTAGTGGAATTTGGACCGTACGAGTTACGACACTTTAACGTAGTGACACTTGCGAAGAGGCTGTTCGGACCAACGTTTAAGAACTTAGCAACGAATAAGAATTACGCTCGACAAGAATATATATTTTTTAAAGCTGGTAGAAGATGTTACATCCTTAAAATAAATTAATAAAAAACGAATAATTGTGATTTTGCAGCTAGCACACCAAAGGTGAACAGTGTAATAAGTTGAAGGTTGAAAAATAATAATATTAATATGGTAGCCGATAATTTAAGCTGTTTACGGGTTTCTTTTAAATTTATCATATTGTTCGTGCGTTTTCAATGAATTTATCTTTCTAAACAATCGTGACATTCAGTACAATACGTCTACACCTGTTCTTTGGAATCTTGTTCATGAAGGCCAGCTAAAGTAGCACCTACAGGTGTCTGTTATTCTAACTTGGTAAGGAATTTAAAGAACTTGAATGCAGAAATTCAGATGCAGTTGCAATGTAGTATTGACCCAAACAGAGCTTCCAGTGGTATCGTAAATATTTGTAGGGGTTCAAGGGAGGGAGCAGCTGTAGCATCAAAGGAAGCCCGTATCGATGTATATTTGTATTTTTTTTTTTGTATCGATGTACTCAACCCAGTCTCCCTCCCTCTCTCTCTGAAGGAGGGTATAGAAAACTGTAAGCCGACTTGGCATTAGGGGCGGCTAGTTTCATCCTCAATTGGACGGGGTATTTTATCCTTTCTGTGAGGGAGATATATTTCACAAATTGTTTCCTCACTATATATGAATATTTCTCCCAGTTCTGTTACACGTGGTGAGTTTTCTTGTTTCAATTATGTAAAAGGTTTATTCTAACATACTGTGGCCATTATTTATAGGGAAGGACCACACTCGTGGTCCAGTATACATTACCTTCCAATATTTGCCTACATATTTGACATCTAAATATTTGTCGATCATTGGCAATGATGTACCGACCGTACTGATAGAGAACATAGTAATTGGCCGGCCTAGACATAAGTGTGTACTCAACCTTAGTATAGGGTTGGCCAAAACCCAGGCCTAAAACAAGAGTAATGGACCTACGTGAAACGGACGTAGGACGTTTCCTCTCCAGAAAGCGCTGGACGAGACTAATTGTCGCCTCTAGCAATGGGTCGCCTCTTTCAAAGGACACTAGGTTCGAGTCCCTTCGACTGTCGCTTTAATGCCTGTTCAAACTAGTTTTTTTTTCTTGAGGCTCCTTCCTTCTCAACTTTAATAATCATCCTATTGTCCCTTTAGTTACTTTTGTCTTCAGTTTTGTTTCCTTCGTTTTAGTTTTATTAAACTTCTCTTGGCTCCTGCGTCTGACGAACTATCGTTATCGTTAGCTCTTATTACTTTATTTTTACTGTTCATATTTTAAGTGATGTTAACTACGTGCTGGATTAAAGGATAATAAGAAATATGATTCTACTTTAGGATCATGTGTACGAAAATTAATTACAATATTAGGATAATGACTGAGTAAATCAAACAACTTTAAACAAATAATATATGAAAGCTGCTCCCATATGCAAACATTTTCACCAGTTATGGGAAATAGTAATGGAAAATGGGAAAGGTATGTGAAGAGAAAAAGACTAAGCAATATTTTTGTACATTTAAATTAATATCACCTTGAATATTAATAAATGTTTTTATAAATTCTTTCAGTCGTGGATTCGTTTTTGTCACTTTCTCTCTGTCCAAGGGTTCCTTCCCGTAAATAACATCCTAGTAAAAAAATAAAATAGGTATCTAAACTCAAAAGAACTGGTAAACTTTATTTATATTTGAGTACGAACATTTGATGGAGTAAATCGAAATTTAGCAAAAATTAAATTTTAAACAATTATATGTCATTCACTTTAGGTCTTAGTAGACCTCCGAAGCAAATTAAAAAAAAGTTCTGTGTTAGCAATGATAAGTAATAGATAAATACAAAAAAAGAAATTGAGAAAAATAAGAACTTCGGACTCCAACAGCAAAAGAGGGAGGAGGCCGTAAAAGATTTTCCTGATTCATTATAGTTCCATTTTCTTTCGTTAAACTGTTTCTTGGCAGGAATAAAATTTATATTGGTTATTTCTAGTTCTAGAAACTGTTAAATACGAATTTTTATGTAATAGAGAAATAGAATTTTTTTGTTTTTATTTATTTTTTCGATAATCACAAAAATAGCAGTAACTTCAACATGGGCTCATTAATCTCCACAAAGCTGCATCGCGCCATATGTTTTCTGCATCGATTAATTTTTTTGCGTAATATTCGTTGGTAGTTTTCTTTAAAGTTTTTCAAAGATAGAGTCAATAGGTATTAAAAAACCACTGACCAGCAAGAGTAAAAAATTTAAGAGCTAACAAAGGAGAATGTCAGAAAGAACAATAAAGAAAGGTCTGCGAATGGCTCTCGTATTTTCTCAAGCCCCTCCCTCATTTCTCTTATAATTACTGTTTGTTTTGTTTTTTCCTCTCCCTTCTTCATCCGTTGTGAATTTGTGAAGCAATTTGATTATATACTTTTACAAGTCATATTTTCATATTTATCTTTACAGTCATTGACTGAAGTTAAATTGGTGCTTAACTTTAATGTCACCTTTTTACTTTCACTTACTATATATTCTATTTATAGGTAAGTACTTTCCCGTACCTTAATACCATTATATGGATTATATAATAAAGGAGAGTATTGAGAATTCGAGTTTTGAACGGAAAGGCATGTGGTGAGGTTCCCGGAATCCAAAAATGTAGTCTCACAATAATTAATGGCCTGTTTGTGAACAGCCTATCTCAAAAACGAAAAGTCTTACCAAATCGGAATTACATATTAAAGGTAAGTATCGGCCTAGGATGTGATAGTAACTTTTTCGCTTAAAACGATCCACTGAAAAGTGCTACTTTGTAGAGTCTATTTTTCACATTTTTTCAATTTTCTCAAAAACGGCTCTAACGATTTTGATTAAACTCGGTTTGATTAAGTGATTTTAAATGTCAGATAGGTTTTATCCTCATTTAAATACACCAATAGAGCTTACATGCCGAACTTTCATCTTCAAAAATTTTATTATAAAGAACCTTTTATTCTGTTTATTCGAAAAAAATAAACAGTTCTCATTTTTAGCAATAATACATATGTTATTAAAAACTGCTTAAAGACTCAGCTATCTTTAGGTAATATAGGCTGTACGGGATAAAGCCCAGGAAATGAAGTATTTCTTTGGTAAAATGTATTTAAATTCAATTGTGTTACAAATTTGTTTAATTTTTTTTTTTTAGTTTGGTTCTATACTTTTTGTTTAAGTAATTTTGGATTGTTTCAGTACAGAAGTTTTTCAATTTTGTTGACTCTTTTGAAAACTCGAATACTTAGCAACTCTTTTGAAATCGCAAAACTTTGATACCTGAACTTGATGATCCACTGATTTAATATGTATACGCTTCTACCTTTCAGACATCTGGATTTTGATTTGACTCTCCTTGAAATGTCGTGAAACTTTTTTGGAGTATTCTGCGTTTCATTTGTACATTATTTTCCGCTTTAGTAATTATAATTCTTGGAATAATGATTTTTATGTTGATTATTCCATTTCCGAATTTTATATCAAATAAACACTGTGTAGTATGCAGGAATTTTATAAAGTTTTTATAGAGTTCACAATTTCATTAACCATTTTCTGCAGGTATTATAATACATTTCTGGAACTGGATATTAGCCGACGGAGAAGGTCTTGGTAGACGGACCAGACCTAGAGCTAACAAGACAGGGTATTCCAATTAGGGATATTGAACTGGAAATGAGGAGCCTTACCCGCCCGCAGATACTGTCGGGGAGGTCGCCTTGGGCTTAGGCTTATTGGGTTGTCAGGATGGTAGCTCGAATTGGGATCTTGTACTGGGGATCTCTATACTGGCAAGAAGTTGTTAGAAAACTGTTCCTTCTAAGTGATTTTAAATAATTTGTATGTAGGCAGTAATCCTGTTTCAGAAGAATATCAATAAACTCTGGAATTGCATGTATTTAATTTAAGAACATAATAATGACCCTAATCTAAGGTACATAATAGGCGTCGCTACATATCTTCTGCTTTTAGTTAATCTTATAATATTAATCTTCTCATAACATTTTAAAATAAAGGTTTCAAAGACCTGTAATTAATAGAGATAATTAAAAATTTAATAAAAGTAATTATGAAAAACAACTCGCTTAATTTATTAATTGAATTGCTTATCTCCTACAGAAAAAATATATTAAAAATCACCACTGTAACAATTATTTTTGTCTTATTTAAAAAGTAATTAATTAATTCAAATTTGTACCACTGCGACCGATAAAGGGTTAGGGGTGCAGTACTTTGTTAGGTAGTACTGTTACTAACCAATGGTTGTGCAAGAACGTGATTTAGTCCCAATTGCACTGGAGTTTAATATGTAAATGCACATATTACATAATAAGAAAAAAAGTATGAACCTCTAAGTACTATTAGATATAAGTACTATTTGAGTGAGTATCAATCACTTAAATGCATTCTCAATTTTAAACATGAGTAAAAATTACTAAATTTCCTTTGACACTAGCGTTTTTTTATAGCAAAATCATTGTTTAGTTCCTTACTGCTTATAAGGGGCTCAATTTTTCATTAAAATCAATATTGCATGTAATATTATTATTACTATTCACAATTAAAAGATTTTATTAATCATTGTTAATCATCTTTAGTGTGTTCTTACTCATTTACAGGAAAAAATCGTAGTTATTTTTGTTTTTATCTTTGATATATTTATATGTTAATTGCTAATCTATTATTCTTGTAGTGATGTAAAGTGTAACAAAATTGTGCTACAGTTAAAGATAAAACCGTAAGTTTCAATAATGAAATAATCACTTATATTTTCGTTCTCATTCACTCCGTCGATTTAATTTTCCGGCCGATTCGAGAAAGTTCTAATTACTCTTAGGTACGCTCGTCGCGAATACTCAAGAGACCGATTTTAGAATTGAATTATAGGTTTACCGAATTCTTAGAAACTTGTTTTATCAAATTTTATTTTGTAAAAATTTAATAATTCTCGAAGTTTCAAATTCTTAGAGATATAATAAGTTGGCAAAAGACAAGACGGGACCTTTAGGTTAATGAGGCAGGGCTTCGCTGACGTCATCGGTACTTGTTAACTGTTGGGTATTCGCATCATTATTTAGGTTCTTAAAACAGTCCTTGTTTACTTCGCTTCATTTGTCCATGTTTTTACTCGGGATGCAGTAATTGTACTGATTAATTTGTAATAGTATATGTACATATATGAAAGTGATAAGTAATTATAACAAATAAGTATCTTCGATAGGTGTAATTTAAATTTATATTTTAGACTTTTAATATTCACACAAGTCTCAATAACAAAAATATTTATTGTGGGGTACCGGAGGGTGGTCATGAAAGGTACAAAATAATTATTAAACTATTTATTATTGTCCAGAATTTCGCCCATAAGGGTTAATAAGTACAATATGTAATACACATCTTAAAACGTGATAAAAAAATCATAATACAATTGACAAGAGTGTAAAAAAAGCTATAAAAACGTAGTAAACTAAAAGAATATAAATATAAATAGAATACTAAGTAATAACAAGTAAAGAATTGCTAATGTAAAACTAGAGTTATTAATAGTAATTTAACACTTATTAAAAGCAGTAAAAAATATAATTCAATTGAAATTAAAATGAGTGGTAAAGTTAATGAGGTATCTGAAGTAAATAGGTGAATAAAGTAATCTCATTTACTTCATCACTATTTGTTTCTACTTCTATTAAGTATTATGCCACTATTCATTACTCTAATTTTGTATTAAAATTCTATCACTTGTTAATAATTCGTGTGTATCATTTATATTTATATTAATTTATTTTACTACGATATTTTAGTATAATTTTTCCACCTTTTCTATTTATATTCCATTTTTTTTTAATCATATATTTTGTCTTGTTATTATTTGACCTAATGGAGTGGGACGAAGCGTTGGTTTTATTTTGTGTACCATTCTTGGCCGCTACCCGGACCATCTTCCTACAATATATTACATACGGTGAACTATTTATCTACCAATAAAAATATTTATTATTAGGAATGGTATTCTTTTATTTATCGGTACTGATTCCAATGGAATCAAAGTTAAGTTAAAGTTATGAATTTATAGTTTGAACATAAATTTATCATTTGGCAGTCTTTATTGAATTGATTTTCAATGGTTCGTGTCCCGGTTTTACATTCGATTTATTTTGAGGACTGCTTTCACCATTCTTTTGAATGTTTCTCGATTTCTACATTTTTAAGTTTTTTTCTGATAATTCGTTAATTATAATTTCCCTGTAGGACCTCAGTGAATATTATGAAGTACGAGCCAATACGCTCCTATTTCCTTTACTAAAGGTTTATTTATGACCATGGTTCTGCGATAAGCTCTTTTCGCTCACTGGAATTGACAAACAAGACACCATTGACCAGTTGGTTATGATTTTCAAATATTATTATCTAATTTATGTGTGAGCTGATTAAATTTGAAGTGAAGTTACATTATTTGAATAAGTTAATGAGCGCATCGCTTTAAAGAGATACACCCTCCAATCGGGAAGTTCGTTTCTGTTTAGGCCTAGCAGCCACTTAGTTTTAGAAGTAGAGGGTTTATTCATTAGTATCTTGGCCTGACTCAGCCCTGTACATTACCTCCACTCCTTGCCTGCTATCTTCGATGTCCAGTCCAGAACTTCTTTTAGCCGATGGCTTTTAGAAATGCCTAGGAATGGTTCTGGTCCTATAGGAGGGTGCTCAGCCCCGTTTCTAGCAAGCTGGTCAGCTTTCTCATTACCGGTGATGCTTATGTCCTGGAACCCACACTAACTTAAGCTTCTTAAAGCTCGCTAATGACTCTAAGGCTTGTTTACACACTCTCACCTATGTAGAGGCGACCTTAGGTGACTCAAGGACTTGAAGAGCAGACAGACCATCTGAAAAGATGGTGATGCTTATCCTTTCACAGCTGGTGAATTCAGGGCGCTACATTATTCATGGAGATAGAATAATTTCATTACTTCAGGAGATTTTAAAGCGTATTTGTGAAGCCCATAAAATAAAAATATTGTCCTTATTTACTCTCTAAAAAATTTTTCTCCCCCCCCCCTTTTTCGCCCAAGACTCCCATTGGAGTCCTATACTGTCTAACCATGATTGGGGTCAAAGTTCTTCATTTTGTGGGACCGCCACTCAATGAAAAAAGTCAACACCCCAGGCCGGATTCGAACCGGCACCGCCAATAGACATAAAATTGGTAAGACTGTCTTAACCACTGAGCTATGGGCGGCCCAACTTTGTTGATATGTCTTGCAACCATACACATTTTAAAAATATATTCATATAAGGTTTTCACTATGAAGATCAGCTTAATATGCATTGCTGTTTACTCGGATTATAATGTTATTCATGCGATGGATTAGACATACATAATACATACAAATAAACTTTATATAAATGTCTTAAATTTTAAAAGTTAATTAAAAATGATATTTTTAGAATTAGAATAGGTATATATTTTAGAGTATATATTTCTTTATTTTTTTCATTTTTACAACTCTGCTGGACTGGTAAAACTACACCATCTATATACTGGCGGCTATTTAACTCTGGTTTAATAATATAATTACCGTATGTTTTTAATAGCCATATATTTTGGAGAAATTTACAACTTGCGTTCAATAGCTCTGCTTCTAACTCACATTTTATTTCGCTCGTAAAAGTTGAATATGAGGTTGAGCGCTGTCTCGGTTGTTCGCTTGTTGCAAATCCTCTGAGCTTTCCGTTTACCCAACTGTTCCTGTTTGTTTAGTTTGTGCCTACTAACTTCGTTTTCGGATTGTATCATTCGTCATCAATATTGTCCAGAATAATATCCCGGTGTTAATCGTATTTCTGATCTGTTTGATTCTAATGGCATAGTGATATGGGGACTGCATTATCAATGAAAATGATTAGTTAAAAATTAATATAGGGCTACGGATAATAAAATCTTTTCATGGGATTCTAACCTCCAACAGTAATGAAATTACCTCTATTTTAAAATTTGTTTTTAATAATAATTGTAATGTTGTTTAACGGTTAATTCAATTTTATTTTCGTATTTATTATTTTGGTATTATTTAATTAGTATATTTGTTACTATAGTGTGAATTTGCTCTCTTATCTCTATGTGATGTTTGTGACATAATGTTATAAATACCACACAGTAAAAAACAAAAATTTAAAAAATTACTCTTTCACTTTATTGATCTGAGAACCCTTGTTTTTTATAACTGCCAATTATTTAGTTAGGCGACCTCTGTACTGTATTTATTGCCTTGTAACTATACAAGTAGTAATAATTATTGATTTTTATCATAATAATCATGGAACCTAGACTCTTTTTTGTGATATTGTTGCTAATATCGTTTGCTTATTTACTTTTTTATACCCAGATGTTTTGGGGTTCTTACGGTTTGTATATTTTGTTTGTCATTAAAAAAAAATAAAAAATAAAAATAAGCCATCTGAATCAATAGGTGACTGGACAGGTTGAAAGTCCGAAATGGACAGTGATTATCAGATGGGGAATGTCAACAGTACTGAGCCCCGGCCGGCTTTACCCTCGGGTAGTCACTGTTGACCGTCAATATGGCTTTCCTAATTCGTTATTGCTCCATTAGCTTAAATCCGCCCCAACCAGAGCGGAAGCACTGCCGGTAAATGGCGTTGGGAAATATTACAGAGGAAAAAGTTTATAAAAAAGATAAATATCTTAATATTTTTGTATAATCTTTGGCATTATGGTATAACCTTCCGAAAAATAATTTTTGTAGCTCTTCTATCATAAATTTCCTTTCGTATAGTGCTTAGTAGAAATAATAATTAATGGAATTTGTCAATCTTCAGGAAATTGAAGAATAAAAAAGTAGATTATTATTTTTTAAATAAGAATTGTTTTAAAATAGGTTTCTATATATCTATGAATTTTAGTTTCGTAGGATGATTGTCAATTCACAGTCCTTTGAGGATTCATTCCCTAAAATGAATAGTATTTCGTTTTTGTACATCGACCCTGTAGTTTTTCTGTAGTAATGTTTTTGTTACTTTAAATTTTTAACTGTTTGACTCTGGAATGAATACAATTTACAAAGAAGTTGTTGTTAAACATAAGGACTAATTGGATGTTGATCACCGAAATATCTTTTTAGTATTGAAAATATATTTTCTACTCAACGCCCAATAATAATGCTGTTCGAATATATTTTAATTTATAAAATTCTTTTATCAGACTATTTCATAACGCCGTGCTGCTACCCAAATACACTTACACTAGGTTTGAAAGTTATGCAGTATGGTAGGTACACAGCGCCTGACGTGGTCAGTTCTATTTGTTGTTTTAGAAGATTAGACTTCAAACATTAGAAGATTAAATTACTACTCTAACTTCTAACGTGGTCTGTTTCTATAGATTCTGAGAGGGCGTATTGATTATTTATTGAAATATTGGAAATAATTCAATAAATCATACCTCTTTTTAAAAAAAACAAAAACATTTTCTTAATACTTTCTAATATATTATCGTGATGAAATCTCTCGTAGTTAAGGATTGTGTTTAGTAAGCTCGCTACAAGTTATCATTCTATTAAAAATACGAGATAAGTCGTAGTTGGTATATTGTGTGAAAATGCAAAATATAATTCGGCAGTAACGTGTTACTTCCAAAATCTCTAGTATATGAGTTGTCGAGTTATAAACGGCCAGAGGGGTATTTTCGTCACAAAATAAGTTAAGCATTATTTCCATCTGTTTGTTCTGTCCATTATTAAAGCTATACCATCAAACAAAAAATGGTTAGATCCGTGTTAAATTGTGTGGGAACTTGTGGTTTATGTACAAAAAAACGCCCGCCTGAATTCTTACTTATGTGATTCAATACGTGTTTTTCGATCTTCTGGAAACTGTTGCTAGGAGAACCTATTTGTGATTAAGTGTCTCTTGTGTGGTTTAGAGGTTTTTGAATTAGCATCACAACATCAAAATTTTATCAAAGAACATAATTATAAATTTGTTCAAAAACTATTCTATTGCTGCGTATCATTACTCTTAA
This sequence comes from Halyomorpha halys, assembly GCF_000696795.3. Taxonomy (NCBI): domain Eukaryota; kingdom Metazoa; phylum Arthropoda; class Insecta; order Hemiptera; family Pentatomidae; genus Halyomorpha; species Halyomorpha halys. The sequence goes on along the minus strand of NW_027107821.1, from coordinate 971,068 downwards.
AAATACAAAAAATTATTTGATTTATTAACTGTTTATAACTATTATAGATAAATACCTTTATCTCTTAAAAAAGAACTTAAAAATTATATGCGTAATAATCATTGAAGTAAATAACTGCTGCTGATATATTCCTCATTGTCACTTAAGGGTCTAAAAAAGTAGCCGAGGCACATAACTCTCGACTTTAATGTTTTTTTACTTACCTCAAAAATATTATTGACAAGTTTAACACTGGCCTTTCTCTGTTATTACAGTTATATGGCATTGTCTAATCGAGAGACGTTTACCTCCTTTCTTCTATTTTGTCTGGAAGATCATCATCTTCCCATCTCCCATCTCTTATTCGAATTAAAGAGTTAAGTTTCATCCATAAATATATCGCGGAACAAGGCTGACTGAAATATGCTATTTTGTTTGACTTATCAAGTTTCGGCTTACAAAGTTGTATCTCTATGTTTTCTATTTGTTATTTCTCTATGGTCACAACTTTTGTTATCTTATCACATGCAACTCAGTTTGTTTGATGATATCAAGTTTTCTATTGAATTAATTATTTTTAAGTAATGAGAAATTTGTAGATATTTTTTTGTACTCTTCTTTCAGGTCGGGCAATTAGTTATTTAGACGTTTCGTTTAGTATTCTTGGCGTATTAACTACCTCCTCATCAGTTGTTAAAGCAGGCAAATGTCTCGTTAGAGCTGACACATAATTGATAATCCATGGCTATGTTGACCTAGGTTTAATAGATCTATATACCAAGTTATAGTACAAGAGCCGGGAAGAAAAAACGCATTTATCTCACCCCAATTTTTGATTACTTTAATGAAAACTATGTATAATTAATAGTCAAAATTGATGAGTCTGCCAAGTGTAGATAGGGGAAATAAAAATTGGCGGCTGTTTCAAAACCTTAAAAAATTTGCTGAAATATTAGCCCTAAAAGAGCTATTTACGCCCAATAGTTCTCAAGATATAGTTTTTTAAAAAGCAAAATTTCTTTAAAATCTTCTGAATGATTTGTAGTTAGCTGATTTATTTTGAGAAATCTATATCTCAGGAATTATGTGACGTACAGATGTCTATTAGCACTCAAATTAAAGCTGGCTGAATGGACTATACAGAAGTTTATGACCTTTACCTTTGTATGTATAGTAATTTTCATAATATTTGCTAAAGTAAATTGATATATAGTTGTTGGGACAATAAGTTTGATTTATAAAAAACATTATTTCAGAAACCATTGAACGTACAGATGTCTGCCAGCGCTCAAATTAAAGCTAGTTAAATTTACTACAAAATAGTTAATAATGTTTATCTTGTAGGAGTAGTAGTTGTTATGATATTTAACAAAATAAACCCACAAAATGTTAATTTCTTGTTGTTCGTATTAATTGTTGGATTTTTGAAAAAAGATATCTCTAGATCCATAAGACGCATATATGTCTGCCAACACTCAAAATAAAAGAAATTTAACTTATATAAAGTAGTTTATGACACTTATCTTCGTAGGGGTAGTAATTTTTATGATATTCACGTATGTATATAAATTTGCCAAATAAAAATTCGTCCGAACAACTATAAATCAATTTATTTTAGCATATTTCATGTAAAATATTACTCCTACGAAGATAAACATCATAAACTACTTTATAGGTCATTAAACTAGCATTAATTTGAGTGCTAATAGATATCTGTACGTCAAATGGTTTCTGAGATATAGATTTTTCAAAATAAATTCACTAATTACTGATCTTTCAGTACATCCCAAACAACATTTTTATGAAATGGTGCTTTTTAAGAAGCTATATTTCGAAAACTATTTAACGTACATACCTCTATTAGGGCTCATATTTTAGCAAATTTACTCTAAATGTTCTTTTTGATTTTCTTGTGTTGTTGATAGTTTTTAAGACATAGAGCTCCAAATGAAAAATTAGTTTTTTTATCGCTTTGAAACAGCCGCCATTTTTTATTCTCCCTACGTATAATTGGCAGACTCATGAATTTTGACTAGTAATTATACATAAATTTCATTAAAGTAATCAAAAATTGGTGTGAGATAACTAAGCCTTTTTTAAACATATTTATTGACATTCAACGTAACACATTGAATGTCAATAAATATGTTTTCTTATAATTATCGTAATAGGATTATTTAACATAATATAATTTCATTTAATTATCAGTCATGTACTTTTGAAAGTTTATTGTTGAATTGATTTCTGTTACTTCACTAAAATTATTTCTTAAAGTAATTAATTTATTTATATTGAAATGTATGCACGCCTGTGTGTATATATATCTGTATCTGTGCGTGCGTGTGTATTTGTACTAATGTGTGTGTTTGTGTATTTGTATTAATGTGTATTTGTATTATTTTTATAATATAGACCAGACTTTAATATTATTACAAACCATTGGCGTTGGTGGCCAAAAAGTGCTACGTCTTTAAACAAAACGAAACAAACAAATGAAAAGCAAACACTTAACAAAAAGATTTCGAAACCTACGTTGTTGTTTTTTTTTCAAATTTTAAGTCTAATCTAGTTAAATCGATGAAGTATGTCGTATTGGATAGTTTGTCGTGTGTAATCTCTTCTATTTAAGCCGTATCTATCTCGAGTAAAAATAACAATTTTTCATTTTTTAATAAGTCCATGAGTTAACTAATTACTAAAATTATTTTTAACTTGAAATATTAATTATTTCTCAATTCTTGGAAACCATTATGAGGTTTCTGTGTATATTTTTCTTCTAATTAATTATTCATACTTATTTTTTGTTTGCGTGTAACAAGAATGAGATGCATGTGGTTTGAGGAATGAAAGGTTGTGTGATGTAAATGACTGGGAGATAAGTTCCACTGAGTCTGAAAAGAACTCTTTAAAAAGTTTTGTCTCTTAGAAAGCACGAGGCTGTTAAGCAGTACTAAGCTCTCTGCACATGAATTTAAAGTGGGGGCATTCTCTCCTCAGAATCTCGTTTACTCAGTGGCTTGTTAGTATGGTAACTCTCCGCAAACGGATCGTCCATGTAGCCAGCGATTGTTCATTAATGTCGAAGGCTTCGTTCACTCAAGTGCGTTCTAGGTTAACTCTTCCGTGAAATCTCTTTGTTATGCCGAAAATATCGCGGTGTTCACCGTTGAAGATGTCATTCAACTTACCTTGTTTACTAATTAACGACTCAAATCAGTGAAATAGAAATATTTAATTAATGCGGACGGTTGAAGTGGCTGTTCCTGTAAGAATTATGGATTATAGTGCTTTTATGAGGGGTGTTGTACTGTACATTTTTCACTTGATGTGTCTGTGTAAAATAAAAACCACATCTTTGAATTATTTTTGGAGTTAGTGATTGCCCTCGATTCTCATTGGTGTATATTGACTCTAATTTCTAACATGTAATTCATATGGATGCCTTTAACGTTGTAGTAGTTTTTTATATTTGTTCATTTGTCTTTATGCAAAGTGTAAAACATTAACATATTTTTAATTATTATATTAATGTTGTTATACTTACTGTAGATATCCTCTAGATATCACTGATCACGACAAAACAAGCTTTTCAAAGAAAAAAATTAAAACAAGTACTTTATTTTTTATAAAGTAAGTAGCATAAATATTATGCTATTGCGATCGGTTACTTCACATCAGTGCTAAGTACACTTCCACTAACTTGATAGTAGCTTTTCATTTATTTTTAAATCGATGTCTATCTTCATTGTTGTGCTTTGTAGATTTCCACTAACTAAAAAAACAAAACATTTAAATGTTTTCTGTTTTAGGAATAACAGAACTTTTCAATTAATTTTTTAAAAGAGAAAACCTATAATCGTATTTTTTATATTTAGTCGAAATGTACTTAGCTCTACTGTGAAGTAAGCCATAAATTTAAAATTTTAAAAAAATAAATGAGGATTTCCTATTCAAATTTTATTTTGTTTATTTCAGATAAAATTCGTTATTTTATCGCTATTGTAAAGATCTGTATAAAAAATAAATTTAAATATTGACGCGTTGAAAGTTCAATTTAAGATGATGAAATGAAGAATTGATTTTCTCACAATACCCATTTTTAATATAGTTAGTTATTAGTTCTAAAATTCATAAATACCATTTTATAATATGTAATTTTATCATGTTGTAATTTTTATTATTTTTTCTCTGTCATATTTTCAATTTCCCAATTGAAATCATGTCATCTTTATAATCATAGTTGAAAATGGTTTTACTGTGCGTACTGCGTTTGGCTTTGATTTCTCTTTCTTTTTCTTTAGAATATATCTTAAGGCGTTTTGTAATTTAAACATATCTATGCTTTTGCTTCGATGGTGGGACATCTGTCATGACAAAATTTTTTGGTTCGTATTTAACGTATTCTATAGATTGTACTGTAAACTGGGGGGGGGGGATGTTCTATAGGTTGTACGGAAAACTGCTTTGTGAGAATGTTACTAGCTTTTGGATAGTCAGCTGTGAAAAATGAAACCTCTGCAATTTTATTTTTGGATTGCATCCGTTTCAAAATAAAACTAACACTTTTTTTTCTGTTTAGTCGTGCCACTAATGCAAAGTGTAAAATTATTAATATATATTAATTTTAGCAATGTTGACTAATATTTTTTTTTTGTTTCTAGGTATGATCTTTTATGTCCATTCAACTATAAGTGGAGGTGTGAAGGTAATTATCTTTCTTCAACTAATATTATCCTCATATAATAATTCGTTTTACGAATAGCTACTACTACAGGTTTGTAATTCAATTAGTACACACTGTATGAAGAGAGCCAGGAAATGATCTACATTTTATGGATTTATTCTTCAAGTATTTACCTCCCATGTTACTGTTTGCCATCCTCTTCTGTCATCGTTAAAAACAAGCTGTGTTACTTATATATAACTCTATATAGGATTTACTCTATGATATACCTCGAAAGTATATATGGGAACTCACTTACACAACTAAGTTCTGTGGTCATCGATTCCAGCTTGACCCTTGTCCTTCAGGTGTGCTCCACTAAATCGTCGATGGTTAGGAACATTTCTTCATCCACCCCTTGCGTCTGTGCCATAGCATTCCAGAACGTACTTCAACAACTGTGATAATAATATTTGTAATAGAATACGTAAAAATTGGCTTTATTTTTTAATAGTGTAAAGTTAAATGTTTAGTAATATCGCTGAGCAAATGAAATAACGTCTCACCTACCTTATGTGGCTTAATATGTGTTTACATTGAATATAACATTTCTAGTTGTTTTATTACCATTCGATGCCTATTATACTATTTACAAAGGTCAATAGGTAAGTGTTAATAATATTTTATTTTCTCTAATCTACGTTTTAAATGTTACTAATGTTTCACTATTGGCCGATAAGTACCGTAGATCTACATTTTTTTCAGAACTGGCAATGTTTTCATTATTGACCAAATTAGTTAATATGCATCAAATTAATTTAAATTTTGCTGGTGAAAGTCTTCGCTAAAACAACGTAAAATTCTTAAATTGTGTATAGCTGCTAGGTATAAACCTGTCATATTTTTTGTTACTATTAATGTATGTAGTTTTCATATGTTGGAAAAGTATATATTTGTTCCTCATGGGACTCACGCTTATGTTTATTGATTATAACAGAGATTTATGAAGTTAATAAATATGAATATGCTTGAAAAAAAAAGTGATAATGTGATATAGTAACAGAAATTAAATTTAAGAAATAATTTTCATTAATAAGATTAATTACTAATTTTCTAATTTAATATATTGATTAATAACTGTTTGAGAGTGGTTTATGTTAATAAGAACACCGAATACAAGTTTACGATCAACAATTTATTTTAATTCATTATCGTTTCGGTCCTTAGGCCATTATAAAGGAGACAACCTCAATTATTGAATTGTAGCAAGTCAATAATTGAGGTTGTCTCCTTGATGGAGAATGGCCTAAGGGCCGAAACGTTGGAGTATTAAAACAATCTGTTGAGAGTAAAGTGGATCATTTGTAGTTGTATTAGTATTAAGATTAATTACTTTTAAAATAATATTTTCATTAATGTTGTAATTGCAGCAATTTAAACTATCTAATAGGCAAGAGGACCTCTCAGTTAAACTTTTAGGGATTAGATTATAAAATAAAAATTATCTGAAATAACTTTTGATCGTCATGTATACTATGAATTGTTCTACACGCACACACATGCTTAGATTTCTATGTATATTTGATGCATGAAGCACCTCAAATGAACAATTTTATTTTCTTTATTCAGAACACTTAGAGAAAGAAATTGAAATAAATTCACAAAGAATTGGTTAAATTTACTGAAGCTGAAAGAAATGTTTCACGCAGATCTATTCTTCGAAGAGACTCTTTATTTATATTTATTAAATTTTTAGTTGGTTAAACCCATATTTATTAAAGGGGACAATGTTCTGATACAATGGATCTTCCCCGTAATATATTTCGTCGTGAGAGATCCTATTATTCGGTTCTAAACCGAAATGGCCTTTATTTCTTATCCATTTTGTTTTATGACCGTAATTCATTCGGTCCATAAAAACTGTTCTGTTGAAAAAATATATTTCTGTATGCTCCAACATTGTTATTTACCAATCCTAAAATTTTCGGCTAAGAATTTGTAGTTTTTGATTTTTTTTTAGACGTAACGATTCCGTACAAATGATTCGGATTAAATGATAGTAGTTAATTTGATTCATTAAATATAGCATTATATATTTAATTGATCAAAATCGCAAATCGCTCATGGTATGTATATATATATATATATATATATAATATATATGATATATAACACACACATACATAATGTGTGTGTGTATTTTTTAAAAATATATATGTAGAGACCTTTACGACAAAAAAAAAAAATAAAAGTGAACGGAGTAAAAAATGGAATGTAGACCTGGCCTGGTAGTGAATGGCGTGAAAGGATTGATTCGTGCGAACACCGAATTCATGAAAGGAAAAGGCGTAGGGGTGGAATATACTGAAGGCAGCTCAAATGTGTGAATATTCCGAGTAGTTCTTCTAGTGCAGAAGAATGGACAGAATACTTTATTTCTGAGAAGAGATTAAAATATAAGTGTATACTGATTGTTAGATGAAATTAAAATGAACAGTAAAACTAAGCTTTATGATCGCCTCTTAAGTACTCATGATTAATGTAATTACATAATTAATTTAAGAGAATACTTAAATACGCTTTAATCAGTGTATCCAGAACTGAACCAATGGGTGGACTTAATTGAGTTCGGTTAAGTACTTATTTTTAATATAACTATTTTATTTATTTTATTATTCCTTTTCTGTGGAATAAAGTATTAACTTTGTACTGAAGGATATACAAATTTAATGTACTTTGACCTTCTATATAGAAGAGATATGTATCGGGATCTCCTCTCGCCTTAAGTAAGTTGGGGATTTTGTATGGTCAAGAATTCTTAATGAATTTTCGTGAAGTCTGAAAAGTTGCCATTAGTTCTTAATCTTTAATTTCAAACTTTACTAATTATAAAGTGTAATGTACCAATCAGATAGTTTTGGTAGTTAGGAAATATTAAAAGCTAATCTGAAACCGTTCATTTATTGAGGCATTATAAAGAAGTTATTTTCGTCAAGAATGGAAGAAGAATTTTGTTTATATTTAGGTGTTATTAGTTATAACTTTTATTACTGATGCATAGCTTTTAAATTAACTTTCATTATAGAAGAAAGTTCAGATGCAATCAAATGAACTTTAATAGTAATGAAACTATTTATATGATGATTCAACGTTTTGCCCCGCATTGCAAGGCTTTCTAAATAAAGGAAAGCTTGAGAATAGTTTAATTTTCTAGCTTTCCTTTTATTAAGAAAACCCCGATAAATCCCTGCAAAGAAGGGCGAAACGTTGGCTCATAATAGTTTTATTACTAATTAAATTTTACGATGTATTTCGTAGTCTAATATATTTAGTTTCTTGTACTATTTTTTTTTGTTCTAAATTTTGTTATATCCTGTAAAATGATAAATAACATCACTTTTATACAAAATATTGCAATATATTTTCTTAGTAAAAATTAACATTCAATGAGAATGTTTCTAGAATAAATATAAAAAAACAATTTTCTTCGTTAACTTATTTCTATATTTAATTATTCAATTATTATGGTCAATGGTGTAAATTTTTCTATATTAATAATGGGGTAATCATCTTGTAGATTTATATTACCTTATTCATCTTCAACTGTCCCAACAATTCTGATAGCTTTCAACCTGGCTCTGTACCTTGTGTAAATAAGTGTTCTGGCAATGTCTAGGTTGTTCATTGGAGTTGTGAGCGTTTTTGGCAATAGTGTCTTGTTATAGTTATAATGATTTTTAAATGAAAACTTTGAAAACTTTTTTAGTAAACTTAAAAATGTTAGGAATTAGTCAAAAATCTCAATTGCCATAATCGATATATAGCATTAATATAATGAAATAGGTGTTTTTTAAATATGTTAAAAATATATTTTTAATGTAATAGGTGGTTTTTATTCGACATTTTAATTAAAACAGGTTGTTAATTAAATCATATTTAGTAAATCAAAAAACATTTTGTTTTTTCAATTTGGTCCAGTTTTAGACTGAGATATTGTTGGGGTGTGTTCCATGTTGGCAGGTACAAAGGTTACATGCAATATATCCCTTAAGGTGCCCCCTCATCCCTTTAGACCCTTACATAGAGATTTATGACGGCTAAACCACTGGACCGGGAAGAATTTTAAGCTCTTAGTGTCTCCTACAAAAAACCTTATATATTCTTCCTGCAATATGTTTAGCTCTAGAATCGAAAATTTTATTATCTTTTTTTTTCTTTCGTTATTAATTGAAAATTCATTTACTTTTATTAGTTACAGTTTAAAGGTTTTGTGAAATAAAACGACAGTAAAAAAAAAAAAAGTCAAGTTATTAAAAAAACAATAGATATTCAGTGTTGGCCGTAACTAGAGCACAAAAAAAATTTAGGACTGTAAAGATTTCTGTACACCCGACACTAAGGACAACCCTCAAATCAATTTTATTCTTTCGGGAAATGCCTAGTGTTTTGTGAAACGTGAACAAGTTATCTACTCACATCCTGTCTTTATTCGCTCCCGTTTCGTTGTAGTCTAGTTTCATTTTTTATCTGTGCTACGATTTTTATTTCTGATCCGATTTAAGGGGACTCGACCCGCTAAGAGCTGTTTGTAATTAAAATTTGAGATTTGTTTTATTCTCAGATTTAGCTAAAAACCTGTTTTTTCATTGTTGAGGTGGATATAAAGTTTCGAGAAAGTCGAAAAATGTGTTATATTATTTATAATTAATAATATCCTCTTTACCTTTACGTTTCTTCCTTAAGGGTCGTATTTCTGGTCGCCTCTTTGTCTTGTGAGGGCGGTATAGTTAGGTTGTTGACTGAAAATGTTCAAAATATTTAGATTAACACTTTTTGAAACCTACTGGGTTCTTACATCAAAGTATATGTTTTCAGAATAGATTAAATTAACTAGGAAAATATATAAAAGTTGAGTTAAGGTATTGAGTTTTGTGTTTTCCTTAATTCAATATTGGAAGAAAAATCATTGTCTGCTCTATATTCTTTAAACTAATTATTGGAATTAAAACTTCAGATGGAATTTTAACATATTTTTTGTAGGACTTTATTTATATCGTTTATCCGCTTTAATATATGAACAACGTTTTGGGCTCTCGTGTCCATTATTAAGTTCTGCAAAAATTATTTACAATAAACTGTTTTAAAGTTAATATACAGTTACAATCAACAAAGTTTATATTGCACTTTATTAGTAAAATATTTTTACACATTTACATTCTAAAAATTCAATATTTAAATATATATACATCCACGTTTAAAAAAAAAAAAAAAAAAAAAAACTGACGCGTAACTTATTCAGATTGAAGTTGAATCCAATAAATTACCTAAATAATTTTTCCATAATGAACATTATAAATATTAGTTCTGATGATCTCCTAGCTATTAATCATGATAGGTATGTTTTAAAATACTGCAAATATTATATGGTGAATAAGATAAGGTTCATAATGCTGGTCAGTAATACAAAAGTGGTCATTCAATAGAAAATTTATTTCGCTTTTTAGGAATTTTATTATTACTTTATAATAGTATTAGTGGTTATTATATTATATTTAATAATTATATTGTTGAATTACATTACTATAGCATGTATTTAATATTTATATCGTATGTATTATGCCATGTTTTATGTAATAAATCATACATACTGCCTGTATTAAATTCATTTTTTAATGAGGAAAAGCCTATAAAATTTAACTTCTATCTATGAAATCGTTTTTAGGAGTAATGGTATATAAAGAAGTAATAAAATTAATCCTCAATACTACAATTTATTGTCTTTCTAATAGGATTAGTGCATAATGCGTACTGTAAGCAGGCTTAAATCTGCATAGATAGAGGCAACTAGTATTGATATTTAGGAGTTACATACAGGCAAACAAAAATGCGGAGGTTGCTGTTCTAGGCGGCTTAAGATCTCGGGGGAGAGAGCCCTATCCGAAACTTTGTAACTAATAACTTGATGTATTTATGGTTTATGGTTAGTTTTCTAAAGTGCGGTAGTTTGCAGAATATGAGTTCCCCTCATTGAACTTTCTGGTTAGGCTTAGGGTCCTTTGTTTGTGCAACTCCCTTCTTAGTTAAATTTTACTTCTGCTTTGAGCGAGACTAACTTGACTCGTTGTTCTTATGTAAGCATGATGTAGGTAACTTGTAAATGATCTTTCTTCTTCAGCTGTTTTATTTGCCTGGTTTAATCACAAATTACACTGTATTTATTTAAACAAACCGTTTTAAGATTACTCTTTCATTTTTAGTGTAAGTTAAGTTTGTGTTAGTTCGTATTTGTTTATGCAAAAGTTGAAATAGGCTTTTTTAGACCCTAACTAAACTCCTTACTCAGCTGTAAGTTCATAAATAGTTTTAAAGTGATGTTTAATATTTAATTCTTTATTAATACGTATTCAATTAAACATCCATTTGCTTTACCAGGTTATATTGTATTAAAATTTGCCGAGATTAAATAAAATCCATCTCCAAATATCCTATCCTAGGCAGAGGGATTGAGATGGATGATCCTTGACCACAGAATTTATGACCTCTTGATTTATATTAGTCACTCATCCATATACTTATTCCAGGAACCATCTGTTAAACCATGGACCACATCATAGTCAAGTTAATTTATTTTCAGTGAGGTGAATTCAGTTCGTTTAGAAAGTAAATTCTGAGAATTTAATAAAAAATAAATTATCAATGATTCTGGTTTTATTCAACTGAGGTTTAGGGAAAATGCGGCAACAATTCATTGGGATGAGTGAAATCCTAAATACCACAGATTTCCTCGATTATATTAAAATATTTTATTTTTCTCAAATGTAGCATGAAATGATTTTCCCATCTCTTTTGGAATTGAACTTTCCACATACCTGTTGTGAAAATTGAAACATGAAAGCAATAATTTTCTGTTCTATATAAACACATTTTTATTACGTAAGTTAACCCAATATCTTAACTTCAGAGTTGTTGGTATTGGTTTTAAATTTGTTGGATAAAATGTTTTGCTATAATTTTCGCAGTCTTAGTAGGTTCTCAAAATTCCCAAATTTAGGGGGTTTTCGAACTCTTGTAGAATGACACCCTCCTCACCCAGTCTTGCATTTCCCATGGCGACGTCTTAGCCAATGTTTTTTTAACTGGCTCTGACATAACCTTACGTAAATACATTAAACGTTCAAAATATTTTGAATATACCTTGAATACCTTATTTCAATAACTTAATTTTGATTTTCAGGGTCCGAACTGTAATACGAATTTATGCTTGAACCGAACTGTTGATGACTTGGATTGTATTGATCTCAAAATATGAAACTACTTAAATTGGTCTATTCGTTTCTTATGTGTTTGAAAAGGTGTATTGAAGAAGTTATAAAGTATTTACGATGGATTTTATCGCTAATGGTTTATCGGCTGCTCCATTCACGGGCCCTTATATATCGAAATTTGGTGGACGTCAAAATTGACTCGGGCTTTTCGCTATTATGCCTTGACTTTATTATATCATCCAAAAGGCTCCTAATGCAGGGAAAGTCGAATCAATGACTTTTACCGTTAACGTCCTGTATAAATTACCAAAAGCTTACGTAATTATTTCTTTATGTATTTACATTATTATTGATGATTTGGTGTTATTGGACTTAATTAAAGAATTTCATATCGCTGTTTGATTCCTTTATCGACTTAAGATAGGCTCACACCACTTGCTCAGTATGGCTCACTATGTTGCTAACTCAATATCAGACGGATAGTATCGGGTATTGAACTGCAAATATTAGTACGTAATATTTGGAGGTTAACATTAGAAGCAAATATTTGGTAATATGTATTAGGTAAGAAAGACGCTAGTGTGACCCTAATTTAAGAATTATACTTTCAGTAATTCCAAACAGAAATACTGCTTTGATAATCATTCTTGAGATGAAATTCGGAACCTGTTTCATAAAAAAGTACAAACTAGTATTATTAGTTTTATAATTTTTACTTGTTACAAATTTTCTGACTTACACTTTTTTGTTTTCTAATTGTCTAAAATCACTAATAGTCGCCCCCATCATGGTACAAAAGGTATTAGTGCTTGTACTTGGTAATTTGTATACTTTTATGTATGGATTAATAATTTTAGCTTCCATTATGAAATAGGGCCCTGGAGTTCACAGTTTAGATAGGTTCCCTCCCTCCATCTCTTCTAGCGAATCACTTTAGCACCAGTTAAAAATTGTCAACTGTCATCTAACTGTGAATTTCCTGAAGGAGCCGAATTTTATCCCAGGACCGTTAATCGGATCGCTTGCGAAAACAAGTTTTTCTAAACTCTGCTCAACCGTCCTTGTTTTTAAATTAGATTAAAAATTCGCTCGCCTTTTAACTTTGGCCCTAGTCAATTTGCATTTCAATACTAAAGTTACAGCCTGCAAAATATGCTAATCCATTCGTCTTTATCTCTCTCCCTTCACGATTAATTTGCTTTTTTTATCTAAGTATTTTGTCTCTCATTTTCGGGTGTTTCTGTTGTGGTGTTAAGCGCTTGGTTATTCTGTTAGCTGCGTTTTAAATATAATTTATTATTATTTTTTTTATCAATTTTTATTATTTTAATTTATTGTCTCTATCTTCCTAACTGATGATAGCGATTGTATAGATAGTGAGTTGGTTTGTTATAACCTAATCTATCTGACAACTTACGCCTGGGGACTAGAATAGTAGATAATGACTATTTCCAATGTGGTGATTAGATTGGCGCGAAGTTCAATCGGCCTTGTTGTGTTAACTAGTTGGAATGAATGGACCAGAAATTAGGTTGCTTGTCGTTCATAATAGATTTGTACTGAACTATTTCATAACAATATTATTAATAGATAATGCTAAATCTGTATTCCGTTATTTCTATTCCCGTTTTGATCCTTTAAAAATGTACTAATAGCCTTTTTATCCTCTGCGACGGCTCGCACGGGACAATTGTTGCGGATTCGATTCTAAATGAATTCAGTCTGGAACATTGGGTAGCCATTAGGTCAAAGGGTCACGGTACAATTTTGGACTTTAGCCATTGATTTGTTCTGAATTAAATACTATATTTCCCAACAATAGGTATTTCTTTACTTAGAAAAATGTATTATATTAGAGAAAACTCTTAACTACTCAACTCATACCCTCCTTTTTTTTTTCTTTTTTTTTTGGTATTTCAGAAACTTGATTATAGACATGTTATTATTATTTTTACATTGAAATGTACCTTATTATGATGGATTATTAACCCTTACAAAATTACAGTTCCCTTTTTAAAAGTAATGCTGAAAATTTCGTTTTGAAACCAAGTCCTGTGTCGAGATGCAATTCAGAACTATACAATTTTTTTTTAATTTTACTAAAGTAGAAGATGTAACTTTTGTAATTAGACGCTACTTAAGATTTATAATAATTAATTAATATTTAAAGTAAATTACTAATGGACTAATTAAAGATCCTCTTTAACTCTATGAAACCTTTTCAAGATATATTTGCATACAGTAGAAAGTTGTACTATTATTTTTAATTTATATTCCTTATGAAATCTCTTTACCTATTTACCTCGATATCAATTCCATCAAAATAATTTTCTTCTCTTTCAATTTTTTTTTTAATTGCATGAAAAAGTTGGATTCCTTGTTCCGTTTTTTTTTTCAAAGCAGCCTGGAATTGACAGATTCGTTTGACGGTCTTTATCGCCCATTATTTCATTTCAAATCAGCAGATGGCAATCCATAAATGCCCCCCCCCCTTCTCTCTTTTTCAGTTAACCGCGTTTTCATCACGTTTATTTCTACAGATTGATTTTTAGAAGTTATGTTTGTATGCCATGCATTGTCCAGTGTTTCTGTAGAATGATTTGTATGTTTGGACTGGCAGAGTTTATGTATTATCTTATGTATAGGCTGACAGGTAGACGACGAGCATTTTCTAATCAAAAACTGATTTAAGAAGGATTTAGTTTATCAGAAGGCTCGGGAGTTGATTAGCTCTTTAATGAGGTAGCGCTCATCAAGCAACTTCCTCGTCTCCCAACCCTGTTTTTTAGATTAATTAGTTAGTTCCCCACCTGTGGTCTGACTCTTGCCCTGCGGTAAGATCGATGTTTGCTTTCAATATGTCCATGTTTACGTTTGTCACTAGCTGATAAATGTATTTAGTCTAGCTATGAAATTGAATGTTGTCGATTTTACAGGGGGTGAATTTGATGAAACAAAATTGTGAATTTGATGGTTACGCCTTATTATAGGTTATAGGATTCTCAAGGATTATTTTATTGATTGAGATAGAATAAGTGTTCCTTCAACAATGTTTTATATTTTAACATTTTGACAAAATATTCACCTTTGTTCGGTCCTCGGTTGTGTGAACTCTCACAGCACAAACCAGTTCCGCTACCCCTCAACTATTTTACATTGGGAACAAAACAAACCACAAATACTAAATTTTTATTTCGAGAATGATACATTGTGTTGTCCAATACTCTGGGAAGTCTAAATTATAGGTACATCAAATAAATTCTAATTACATATCTTTAGTATTTACAATACTTTCAAGCTTTATTACTTTAGAATAATGCTTACCATTTGACGTTTGTCAATCTTAAATTAACACATATACATATTTATATATTTGTACACATTTATGCGTTTCATTTTTAAAAATTAGATTTATATTTTATGTACAACATTAATTATTTACAATTTTATCATCTACAACCTACGGTTACATACATATATATTAGGCTTTTTCACAACATAGACCTTTGATTGTCTTATAAATACATATCGGCATTTATCTTTTAGTGGGTTTCCACGTCTGGTTTCTGTATCTGCAAAGGAGGACTTTCTTAAAAGCTTGTCTGAACACTTTATTGAATATCGTATAAAATATTGGATTAACCATAGAGCTTGCGTATCCTAGCCAAGTCACGAAGTCGAAGACCCATTTGTCAATATTCCTTTCGCACTCTGGACAGACGGAGGGGACGAGGTTCAAGACGAAGAAAGGTGCCCACAAGATGACGAACGTGAAAAATACTACTCCTAAGACTTTTGTTGCTTTCTGTTCTAGCCGAATTATCCTTCCGTGCCTGGAAGAGGTTCTGGACAAGACGCTTGAATTGCGAGAGTGCGGTGGCTTGACCAGCATGTTTTTCGTCCCCCCTGGACTCGAACTGTACCTATAATGCATATGTGATTTTTTCAAATTACATTCTTTAAGCAGATGTTTTATAT
>NW_027107821.1:941408-948898 GCF_000696795.3 Halyomorpha halys | reverse complement strand
TATACCGTTTGAAATTTGATTCTCGTAGCCTACAGAGTAGATTACAAAATTTATTATTAAATATTTCTTGGAATAAATGTTATGAGCCTTTTTAGGGCGCCTGTCTATAGACTCCTTTTATATTTTATCTATCCCAATTTTCATTCTAATATTTTATCGATTTATGATGAAATAGATATTTTTTTTTATATTAAGTGAGATTTTTCCTAATATAGCTTTGATTCCTTCCGTAATTTAACTTTATTAAGGTCCTAATATTGCCGAAAACAAAGGACCTCTTACCTTTCATGTATATATCCCCTCCACGGGATAATCCCCCCCTCCCCTTATTTGCTCAAAGTTGATTGAAGTTAAATTTTTATTTTGCATTACTGGTGATGGAGTTTTATATTTACGAATTTTCTTTTTTCAACCGTCGAGAAAATGATGTTATATATAAATTATTAATCATAGTATAATATTAGCAGCGTTCTTTTTATTTAGATAAATAAATACTTTCTATGAAATGTTTTACATGAAATATTTGCTGCCCTTTTGAAAAATTCTTGGAACTCGTATCGGCATTCGATAGGGTTTAGGTTAGGACCCTTGTTCCCGCTTTGTATTCAGAATGCCACCTCTCAAAAATGGGTTCAGAAATACCCTTTCTACTCTTAGTATTCTAACCTCTCATGTCTGGATTGTTTCTTGATAGGAAACTGCTTATTTTCAAGCTCATCTTGTATGGAAGGTGTTGACTTGAGAAAACTCGGTCCCATTCTGGTTTTATTGATGTCGATGTCTATAAAAATAATGCTCGGTGAGCATTGTACTTCTTCTCTTGTGTTGATATTGCGCTAAGTTTAATTTTTAATTTTAAGGTTAGTTTTTAACTTATTCGGAAAGTTGATGCCTTTAATAAAGTTGGGTGCCAAACTCGCCCGAGGGTCGATCGACTTTTATTTCTTGGCGGTCCCACATGCGGAATGTGAACGCTTCTTTCGTCACCTTAGCATGTCCTGCAGATCGTCCCCTCTCCTGCCCTCAGAAATGACCAAAAATAGGGTAAACAAATATTGAGGCCTCAACAAATGTTGAGTGAATCCCTTTTTCTTGCCCCATCATTTTAAAGGGATGTTTGGACATGAGTTATGCTGTGTAGAATATGTGTTATACATTTTTCATAACATACTCTGTTTGAATTTAGGATGTCTCGGCTATTTGTATAGCCCACTTTAGCGGAACAGCTAACTAGCCGGCAATGAATTGTAAAATATGTTGTTGTTTTTTTAATTTGGTATGTTATAAATTTGTATTAAATGTAAATCAAATCATGCTTAAGTTTTTTTATTATTGATGAAAAATTGGAAACTGTTACTAAAATTATTATTTTTTTCTCTACTTTTGTTGGAAAATTGGTGGTTAGTGATGTAGAAAACCTGAAATTTGGATTGGATATCGCACTCGCTCCCCCCCCCCAAAAAAATAAAAATATATTTAGTACCGTTGAGGAATAAAAAATATAAATATATTTTATTGTATTTTTTGAATTTTAGATTACTGGACTGCCTATGAGGCACACATTTTTAATATTAACGTTTCCTTCTCCGAGTGTTACTGTAGTTGAAGGTTGTTTTGAATTGTGTATCATTTTTCTTGTTTTTAAAATAATAAATAAAAATATATTTATTAATTTTATGTTTGATTGAGTACCAACAGTGGGTTAATGGTTTGTGAACAAAATTTTGTTATTATCATGAAAATAATTTGAGACAAGGCTAATGAATTAACTTTTAAACTAAAATTAACCATTTTTCATTTCATTTCAACTGCGCTCATCATATCTGTTTTGTCTTGTCTGAAATTATAATCCCCTCCCTCTTTTTCTTGTCGTATTCCAGTTTAAACATTTAATGTGTCCAAAGTGTTATCTACACTGTTAGCTGTTATAAGAAAGAGAAATCTGTAGCGTAGGGTGGTAACTGCAAACAGAGCAACAGGTGTTGTGTTGACTGGGGAGTCTTGCTTAGGTACAGCTGTACCAACATCATTAGTACCTTGGTGGGCATTTTTTTTCCCTTGTGATTAGGTTTTGATTTAGGGTTTCTTCCTCTCATTTATACCGTATAACCTATCTTAATCATGGAATATTTACTAGCATTCTCTTGTCAATTAATGTTTAAGTTAATGTTGGCTTTAGCTTCTTATATTTTGTTATTTTTGGAATCTTTACTATCTTTTAGTAATTTACTTTAGTATCTTATATTAAATTCAGAATTTACTATCACTTTTATTTTTTTAGGATAATAACTTACTCATAGCAAAGTCCGAAAGTGTGCTTTTCTTTTAAACTTTTTGTAAGGTATTGCAAATTAGTTAATACCGTCGGTTTGATGTCGAAGATGTAAATCTGAATATTTTCAATTATGATTTCAGATTTAAGGTAGCAGCTATTTTTTGAATTTTTATATACCTCATTTGATCATTTTAAATTTTTAATCACTTATATCAAATTTTAAGCTTACATTTTTTTTTACTAATTTTATCATTATTTTTTTCTTTAATATGTTTATAAACTTTGAATGGTTAATTAATTAACTCCAATACCTATTGCTCTTGAGTGTTGCATTTTTTTTCAATACAATGTTTAGTAATTTTTTGTTAAAAAAGATAGTTTTATTTAAATGATGGTATGAATATGCCTACTGTTTGTGTTGAACATACTAGATTGGATTTTAAAATAATCTACAACTCTTGGTGAATTTATTTTTGACACTCCACAACAAAATAAACAAAAATAAAAGATATGAAATAAAATTTATGTAATTAAAAAAAACATAAACTTATTATTAAATTTAAAAAAGGGAGGGAGCTGTGGAGGCATCTGGATTAGCTTAAGTTTTAATAGGTCATGTTCAAAACTTGACAGTAAAACAAAAGCTCAAAGTTGCTACCGAAAAAAAATAAAAATTGATTCCGCTTAGATACCTTTTCTTACTTACATTTAGATCAGGAATAGACAAAAGTGCTATTTTTAACTGCATGAAATGTACCTCTTTAGTATGATAAAAATATATTTTCTATGAAATATTTATTTACATACATGAATAAATATTTTTCTTCGTATATGAATAAATATTAATTCTATATTTTTCTTCATATATGAATAAATATTAATTCTATATTTTTCTTCATATATGAATAAATATTAAGTATTATTCTTCTATATTGTTTTATTATTCCTTATGTTCACACGGTTGCTTATTCCTTGAAGAAAGCATTTTTTGCTGTGGATAAATAACTTCTACGAGTTAGTAATTTATTTTATTTACTGTTTCTGGATGAGTTCGATGTTCTTATCCGTATCTTAAGACTTGGGAAGAGGATCTTAATGGGATCGTATAGGATAAAGTAAAGTTAAGGTAGTTCGCCGAAGCAATCTTAGCTCTTAAAACCGGTCACGAATGTTATTAAGGAGCTGTGTATAAAGTAGTCCCAAGAATAACTATTGCCTCTGTACTGCTTACACTTATCGCCGAAGATGGCGATGAAATAAGAGTAGAGCTAACAGCCTTTGTTAATCGGGCGATAGTAACACGCGACCATCTCAGATCACTTTATCTCACGAAACCTTTGCTCTTTCGGTGTCTGACTCCGCCCTATATCTCTGTCCTCCTCGTCTTATCGATATCGAAAATAGATCCAATAGCTTCTTTTATTATTGCTTCAAAGAGATCTTCTTACTCAATTATTTTTGTTTGCTGCAAAACTGGTAAATGTGATTTCTGTATGTATAACATTTTGTTAGTACTTTGCTATTGCCAGCTGATTGAACCTAATAAACCTTTATCAATCTTCAGCTTCTTTCTAATAAAGTACAGTGTATGTTCATAAATTTAATGTAATAACCCGCTGTCCACTAAACTTATTAATTTTACATTTGCTACGTATTTATATATTTTTCACATATAATATATTCTGGTTTACTTTTTCATCAATCTATATTGGATTGGAAAAAATAAAAGGAAATAAAGCATGTACTGGGAACCACAAAGCCAGACATCGAACCGTCTACACATACTTCTACTTAGAACAAAGACACTCTCCTCAAGAAAATACTTAAAAATTATACACAGCTATAAGGATAAACTATAAAACAGTTTTAACAATAATTCCTCCAAAATATGTGCTCACAGACCATCTTGCGGTCAAACAATTGTCCGTGGACAATGGTTGCAAACTACTGATACACCACGGCCATTTGCCAGGAATCCCTCTTTCTATATATGATGGGAGTAGGCAACTGATTGCAGATGTGGTTCCCTAATAATGTTTTTTTTAGTTTCCCCAAGGAAAGCCTAATAACCTTAATAATACATTTCTTAAAAAAATCTATTCTTTAGATTTATGTAAATTAAAATTAAAGAGGTCATTAAATCGTTAAAAGCTAAAAATTGAATTAAAAAATACAACAGCTATTTGGTCAATTAGTTGGCACAGGCTGTTTTCAAAAGAGCCAATTATCTTTTGTAATTTAATGTCCTTCCTCATCTACCCTATAAACCTCTATTTATAATTGATGGTTTCCATTTCACATTTCCTCAATGCGGGGTCGGAGGAAATGAAATGAAGTTGAAATTTTTCAACTCTATTATTTTATACTTTTTCGTTGTATAATTTCACCTTTTCATCGTATTATCACTATCATTATTTCCTTGTTCCTTTATTATATATATGACTTTATTTATTGTTTTGGTATCTTAGATCGGGTAGGGTCACCACTCCTTATAAGTTATCCTTAAGTTTTTAAGTTAAGTTATATAATGATGTTCGGCCAAAGATCTCTATGTTCTATATTTCCAAAAGGAAAAAAGAAAATTGAAAAAGTAGAATAATTTTATATTGCTTATCGGTTTATATTGTACGAACCATATTGATTTTGCATTCAACCAAACCTATCATTATTTTTTTAAATGTTTTTAAGTGGTTGTTTACTTTTAATTTAACGTTGTTTATTTTAATTTAACGTTGTTCACATTTAATTTAACATTGTTCACTTTTAATTTAACGTTGTTCACTTTTAATTTAACATTGTTCACTTTTAATTTAACGTTGTTCACATTTAATTTAACGTTGTTCACTTTTAATTTAATCACGGGATGTAGAGGTGGAAATTACCTTGGAATACATGAGGCTTAATGGAAGACTCATCGCAATCGACAGTAGCCACACGAAGACAATCTTAAGGACGACTCTCCTACGTGTCTTATTCCTGCCGAATTTCATTGGATACCTGAGTGAGAGATATCTGTCGACGGAGATCGTGCAGAGGTGCATGATTGAGGCCGTGCAGAAGAGTACGTCCAGGCAGATCCAGGTTAGGCAGTAGACTGGCGGCAACGGGAAGAAACCTACGCATAGTTAAAAAATATAAAAATAATTTTTATAAAACTTTAATATTTTTATCATAAATGTATTTCGAATTTATTTTTTTCTTATTTATATACCTATAAGCAGAAATTATGTAATTAACAATATCCATTCTTTTGTGATTTTTTTTTTTCAAATTTGAGACCAAATTAATTTAAATAAAAAATCATATTAAATACAAAATAAGTTGAAGTATATATATAAATTATTGATGTAGGGTGTTTCCTTATCCAGGAACTTGTTATGACGTTAGTCTAGTAATAAACTGAAATAAATCCTTAGAGTTATTTTTATATCCTGACGTCAGAACTGAATCAATCTTAAAGCAACTCAGGTTTCCCTTATTCGTTTCAACAAATCTGGATTATATTTCTCTAGTGTTAGACCAGGAAACGAATCTTATTATCTGTATTACAATAAGAATCGAAACAAGTATTTGTGATACCTTTGAGAGAAAACTTTCTTTCTCTACATTCAGAATTAATTTCATACTGTGTACTCTTTTTTTTATCTGCGAATAGATCTTTCGCCGTCCATTATAAAAAAGTATATTAAATAAATTCATTTAGTGAACCAAGCTACTGGCCTGAACCAAATATTGTATAACTTTACGTACTGATGCTATGTGGCCCTCTTGTCAAAAATGAAGATTAAAGCAGTTACATCCACCATCTATCCAAGTATATAATATATAAATATATAATTTTATATAACAATATAAATATAATATATAATAATAATATAACTCTTATGAGCGGAATTTGTCTAATGTCTCTTTGCCGACTTGACTTGTTTTCCCAGTAATGTCCAAACATCTCCCTGCTAATGTGGTTGCTTGAACATGTGGATGTTACAATTATTCCTCGTTGTAGATTTCCGTGTAAGGGACTTGCAGATGGTTCGGACCAATTTGGGGCTTATGAGGCTTGGGCTGCAAAGTTGGCCTGTCGTGTCAGAGACAAGTCGACGGACTGTAGTTTATAACTGTGATAAAGAGCAGTTATGTGACAACTTTGTTAATTTAGGATTCTCTCTCTTGCGACTTTTGTCACTTAGCAGGCTCCTGTATTAGCTCCAACAAGGACTTCTACTGTTCTTATATATGTAAATATAATGTATGAAGGGAAGTGTTACTGAGATAATAATTTCTGTGTTAATTTTAACATCTTTTGGATGGGTAATCCCTCTTTATATTTTCAAATACGTATGTATATAGGAAATATGAATTCACATTTTTTTTTCTGTTATTAAATTCAAAGAATATCTGAAATGTAATCCGGATATAAAAAGCTATGTTATTTCCCAAAAATGTTTTGTTTTGTAAAAACATTTAAATATTGTTATTGGAGAAGTTTGTGACCTGAAACTCAGGTCGAAACGTCGGCATAAAATAAATAAATATGGTTTTCTTTATTTATGTTGTTCTTTGCTGACCGCACCCCCCAACAAACTTCTCCAATCATTAATCTACGGTCAACTATCTACACCTCATTTTAAATATTGTTAATTTGAAATTCCAGAGCGATGGAATAAGTGCTGGTTAAAAATAGTTCGTAAAATTGAGGTTAGCTTGTAGCTCGACTTGATAGATGTAATGTTTTTATTCGAGATATGTGGAATTGAATGAATAGAATTTGTGATGCTTGCTAGAGGTAAAAGGTAAATACATTTTCAAATTGGGTTTGGAGATCTTTTTAATGATTTAGTACTAAAAATTGTCTGTATTGTACTGTCTAAAAACATAACCTTTACAGTGTATGAATAAAATATATTATTGTAGTAGAAAAAAAAAGTTTCAAAGCCTACACGTATTTAATTAATTCCTATTAATTTTTTTTTACGTACTTCTTTGTATTGCGGTACTGCATATTACTGTGTAATATTGTTAATTTTTTTTTCGGAACTGTATCTTTGCTGTAAAACATAATTAACTGTATAATAATGAAAAACAAAATGAGGTAGCTTCTTTTTCCTTTGGTAATCTAAATAAGCCTAAGGTATTTTTGGAAAGGATTAAGGTTTCTGTGAATACAGTTAAAGCCAAAAAAAAAACCATTTTCTAAGGGCACTCATTTCGAATT
>NW_027107821.1:931139-941309 GCF_000696795.3 Halyomorpha halys | reverse complement strand
CATTAAAAAAAGAATTCTGATTTATGTTTATTTCACAATAAATTATTTGCTGACCAACTGGAAGGTTTACAGTAGCGAACATATTCCTTTGATTAACAAAAGCGAGTTATTGATTTCGCAGAGTGTATACATTGAGTGGGCGCAATGTGTGTTGCGTGGGTGGAGCCGGCAGGTTGTGAAAAGAGCTAAATCCTCGACGGTCGAAGAGCTAATGAACTTCCGAAGACCGGGCCCTGAGGGAAATCTGGAGGAGACAATGGCTCTGAGTCTTCTTGTCGGGTCCATCAAACTAACTCAGTTAGTGGCCTTCTCTTCAAAGGACATTCATTAACCCCTCTCTGTGTCCTTGCTGGCCTCTTGTTCGGTAATGTGGCTACTTGTGGGCCAGCCGACCGAAGTTGTATCCTATCCTTTATGGAATATGAATGGGAGCTAATTAAATATTATTACGACTTAAAAAAAAAAATTGGTTGGTTCCTTAAAAATGGCCTAAGGGCTGAAACATTGGAAGTTTTTTTAAATAAAAAGCTGAGAGAAATTTAGATCATTAAAGTTAGTGTTATTATTAATATAAACCACTCTCTCAAACAATCAATTAATATAAACATAATAAATCAATAATCTAATAAAAATATACTTTAATTATCATTATCTATTAAAATTATAATGTAAAAACATACAATACATTATAATTTTAATAGAGTCTTAGTTTTTTAAGTGAACATAATATTTTCTTTGTATGTATCAGTATGAGTTTCGTACTAATGTGTTTTTGTATAAATAAAATTAATGGTCTCTGTGATCTTCAATGTTTTCTCATTACAACCTTTATCGAATCACCATGGGTTTCATTTAGTTGTTGATTGAAGTAATTTAGTATTGATTTCCCTCATTAATGTAGCTTATTAAATGTAAACGTTTAATAAAGTAACATTTTTATATTATTTCTATTCAGTTCATGATTAATTTTTTAGTACTCGCAGTATTGCTTTTTATTTTAGTTGTTTGTTATTTGTTATTAAAACTTCTACTACCTTTGGACGATAATTCAATGTAAATCATTCCGTAGGTTTCTGTAATTGGCGAGTACTATGGAGCCCCCAAACCCATTTATAAGTTATATAATTGTAAATTTATGTTTAAAGCATTAATCATTTAAAAAATAACTATAACAATTGGTATGGGGTATAAATAAATTATAAATTAAAAGTTAAATAGAGAAATATTATGTTAAGAGACTTGAAGATGAGGAAGAGAGAAAAAAGTGGTGTGGACAGAATGATGAAAATCGGCCTTAGGACCGAGCCGAATATAATTATGCCCATTTAAAAAATTTAAACAAGACAGAAATAAATAAATTAAAATACAGATATTATTTGGCAATTACAAAGAAAAATAAAATTAGTCATAATAAAAATTGTTGCTATAAAAAAATAAACTCAAACATGTGCAGTACACATGCAGTAAACAAATGCAGTTATTGATATTTTATTGAAAAGGGACTTATTAAAAAAGATAAAAATTAATTTTAAAGTATAATGTTTAGTAAATACTTTAATAAAATTGTGGTAATACTTAATACCTAATTAAGATTGTGATTTATCAAAATCATGTTAACCTAATTCAAAGGTATAATTCACCAATATCGTGATGCCCTATTCGTTTAAGATTTATCATTTTTAAATTATATTTAATTAAATATTGCAGGAAGAGGATTATATTAGAAAATTTAGACCATCAAGACTATTGGCATTCCAACACTAATTACCGAGGGGTTTCACACGAATCATCCCATGCTTGCGATATTTTCTTTTAAAAAATAAAACAGCAGTTACATTATTTTTTTTCTGGACGTGATTTCATTAAGTTTTGCTGATCTGTAGACTTAAAGGTTTAGGAATGTTCCAGTACCGTGTGGTTTATGTTTTGTGTTCTTTTCTAAATTACTCTCGTTTGAGCGGGCCTCGTTAAAAAGTTTCTTAATTAAAAACTCTGTATCCTCACAAGTATGATAATTGGGTTTTCCTCTTTGGTCTTGGCTTTCCCTCTCGCGTTAGCTTCTCGTCTCTTCCTTCTCCTTCTCATTATCTTTCCCTCGATCACACACCCCGTTTGTTTTGTGAAGAAAGCGCTCTGCGGACAATATGTGCTTGTTGCAACTTCACTTATGACTCGTGTGACTCCGCTATCAGTCCGTTCCCGCAATTCATACTTCTATTAAACGCCCTTTATTGTAACGTTCAATGATAATACACATTTACGTATCTATTATCTAGTTATTTTTTGAGCTTTGAGTTCTTTATTTATTTCAGAATGTATTATGTTTTTAATATTATAATGAAAATATTTGGATTTAATTTATCCCACTTTAAAAAATCTTTTAGGCTCTAGCTAAAATTATTACTATGATAGTAATAACTTTTCTATTTATTCACCCAGAGATGTGAATGAATAAAATATAAACAATTTTGAACTATTGCCACCAGTGAAGATTCTTAGGTGCTGTACTTGGTACAGAAGTACCATGCCATGACCAACGATTCTACTAAAAGCTCATTTGGATTGCTGTATCCCACCATGAATTTATATTGAGTTGGTCCACAGACGATAAAATAGAAGAAAATGAACTATCAGCCAAATACGCACTCGAATCCAGCCTCGTTAGTTATTGGAGCTCTGTCCTTTTGCCTCTGAGCTGCTGAACTCGCTCTAAAGAAATAATATGTTATGAATTTTTATTTTTAAATCCCCACACAATCAGACCACTTTGGACATATGAAATTGAGCTCTGGGGTTCCCTCAAACCCTCAAATTCTTCTCGTATCCAATCGTTACAATCCAAAATCCTACGTAAAATCCTTGATGCTCCTTATTACGTTTCAAATAAACTCATTCACAAAGACCTTAACATCCCATTCGTTGCAGATTTGACCCAAAACAGATATGCGTCCTTTCATTCCAAACCATCCTAATCAATTAATTCTTAATCTTTCATCCTTAACAATCCCTGATAATCCTCCTAGGGGTCTGAATAGAAGATGGCTACTGGACCATCTAATTTTAATTAATGTTTGAAGTACCACCAATGGGTGGATCCTTTCCAAGATTTTCAAGTGTATATGAAACATACAACATATTTACTTATCGTATTATTTTGTACAGTTGTAAATTACATTAAATAAATTTAAAAAATCCCCACATGGTATTTTCTGTAAAAATAATATAAGCGAAACCCAATACATAGTTTAATTAGGAGTTTTTTAAATTTTTATTTATTGATATCTATAACACTGTACATAAAATACAAGTAAATTTGAAGTAAGATCATAATGGTATGATACATTCATTTAGAGAAACTCATTGGTAACACTCTAATCTATAACAGTGTTTCTCTACGAGTTGCTGATCGCTAACATGTGCGTGTTGTTTTTGTTCAATATTGATTTTTATCCAAACTGTAAATTCGATATAATAAATAGTCTCTTAGTGTTTTTTTTTTTTGTTTTTTTATACATGTATATCAAGTATGGAATGATTGAGAATAGCTTCAGGCTTTATATTCCCGTTCTATTGATACTGGAATAAAGAAACCAACCACTATGGAAATCTTTTCCTATCGCTCTAGTGTGCTCTTTGAGCCGCCCGATGGGCGAGGAACTCTAAAACTTCCCCTTGTATTGGCCGAAGCCGGGATCTGTAGCAACACAATAGACTCGTTTCTCCGTGAAGACGAGGCGGTAGTACTCGTTATTTTGTAGGCGTAGGCTCTTCAGTCGTTGGCCTCGTTGAACAGGCTCTATGAGAACGGGAACACTGGAAGTTTGTAAGGGAAGGATGGTAGGGGAGATGATAAATTATATGTTTGCTTTATATGTCTATACATGTATTCACCATTCTCATTATTTTTTGTTATCCATTAGTAATAATTTATATTTGGATTTATGTATACCAAATAGATACGTCATGTATTGATGAAATTTACCATGAAATTCAAGTTCATGATTGCTTATAAATTCAAGTTAAAACAACTGTATGAAGTTAATACTCAGCTTCTAAGAATATATACTTAATTATTTTGCTTTATTACTTAACAATAATGAGTCTTCATTGCGTTGGAATGCCAATTTCATGAAGAAAAAAAAAGTCCTAATAAAGTCTATTTTATATGACAAAAAATATTCATATATAGTCAGATTCCTAACCGTTTTAGGTGGGTACAGAATAACCTATTTTTCAAGTTCAACAAATTTATTGTTTCTGAATAAAATCGACATGACCAGCTGTTTAGCAATAGTTACTTGTGAGGGAATATAATGGAGGGATAAACAGAGTAAAAGTGACGCCAAAACAATAGGTCCTACGATGAACTCAAGTAGTATGACAGAGAACCAGGAGCCAACCACTGGCTGCCTTCTGTTTTAGTTTAGATTACAAGGCGGACATTCCTATTAACCTCAACATATTCTGTACAGGGGTTTACGGTAGCAGCTTGGTAACGCGCCTGTCTGCCAACCCATAGATCGCGAGTTCGAGCCCGGCCCTACCCGGGATTTTTTCAAGCATAAAATCATGCAATACTCACTCACAATCTCCCCCCTCCCGGCATTTTTGTGAGACCCGTCAGCCAATGGGTGGCACCCACAAAAATAGGCGTGGGAGTGACGAACCCACCATATAAAAACCACGTCAGAAACGCGCGATGTATTTTGCGCGAGGCCTTGGACTTCCACGGTCTGTTGCGCCAATGAAAAAAAATTCTTCACTTTTGCTTTAAAATAGCTTAATGTATGCCACCTGGAAGATACCTTTCGGAACTGTATTTCAAAAACCACCTGACTTTTCTTTAGTAACTTAAAGTGAGGTTTTGAGGGATCTTGACCATTGGTACATTTATTAGTTGTTTTTAATAAACTTTGAAATTATGTTAGAATTTACTTTAGATAATAAATGATGGTAGAAGGTTTTAGAATTATGGTGGCAGTTTCAGCGACATCATTAGAACAACTTGAAGAAAATTGACTCTGGATTATATCCATCTTTACATAAATTTTCAACATGGGTCCAATCTGTACGAAGCAATTTAGGTTATAGCCGCAAATATAATGCGCTGCAAGAGAATATATTTTCGCACGCATTCTCTGTAATCAATCTTCATCGAAATGGGTTTAACGGTAATGTCATCTTATTCAAATTTATTTTACTACTAATAGACACGAAATCAAATTTGTTTGATTTCGATTCTAAGGACTTGACTTTTGTTTTATTTATTTTTTACTCTCTGGATGAATACTGTACTTACATAATTTAATAATGCTGCAACGGATAATATTAAATACTGATTTTATGATTTTGATTATCGTTACTGGTTTCTGTGGTTGTAAATATATACTATTTTTAGACTCTACTTAGACCATAGAAGGTATGACAATACATGTCCTAGCTGAAGGGCCGCCCAACGGGAGAAACACCTTTTCTGCTCATTTCCCAAACCTCTCAATGATCTGATTGTGGCGCGAGGGCGATAAGTGGTTAGATTGTGCCAGGAGGGATGGTAGGGGAAATGGCTTATCAAACTGTAATCATCACGGCGGTGTCAAGGTTTCACTTCTTTGCTCAGTCCAAGTCTCAACATTTCCATTGTGATGCCTTTTTTTAAATTTCTCATTGTTATGGAAAAAAATACTCTTTAGTGCGTTTTATGGTTAATTCTATTTACTCCTTCGTAAGCGATCAGCATATGATTCCTTCTTCCTCTGCTAGTTTGTTATGGCGTTAATTAGTAACTAAACGTTCACATATTGCCTTTAGTATCGATGATACCAAACCCAATATGATCAACTTGGTGGCTTTGCGTATGTCTTTTTTTCTGGAGATAAAACGTAAGAGCTTCTGTACCTAATGAAAATGAAGAAGACAATTTATGCTCTTTCATATTAAAAAAAAAGTAGTAATCAGTACTTCAATGTAAGCATAAAAAAATTAATTTAGTTTTTATTTTGTACTGACCCTGGGCTTTAACTGATCACATATATTATGTAATTTACTAATCATAATTAGCTATAAGAAATACGTTGCCAGTTTTGCTTGATATACAGCTATTACTACGCGATCGTAATTCTCATAATACCTTTGGGGGAAATTAAGTTGAGATGAAGGCTTATATCTTGATTTTCTTTTTTAATTACCGAAGGACTGATAAGGTTTAAGGTCGTGAGTGGGCGGCCGATTAACATAGGTCAAAATTATGATTGCTCTCATGGACCTGGCCATGAATGGCAATTACACCTTGATGGTTCCATCAAATCATCCTCCACCCCTACCTCGGCATAAAGTTTCTGTTCGGCTATGCCTAATACGGGACTTGCGTAACTGCCTACTGTCTTTTTAGATCGTCTAGTAGATTGTAATTATCATTAGGTTGTCGTTGGAGGTTTTTAATTCTCTCGAAAAATATTTTGCGTTTGATGGTTTTATTCTCTTAAAATTAAGATAGTCTTTATCATCTTCAATTTTATGCGTTGATTGTCAAACAGTAATACCATAAGTTAATCACTTATTATAATTAATATTTATTTTTTATCCTCCTTTTGCTAGGAGTAGTTTATTAATATAAAATCTATATTGTGGAGTAAACAGCATATACGGAAATGTTTTTACTTTCTTTTTACTATCTATATAGGAAATGTATAATAAGTATTAATGCCGTGCACTAAATCAAATCCTAGTTTGCTACGGGATTATATATTTTGTGTTTAAATAAACAAGTCTTTCAAAATGTTCCGTTAGTGCGTGCGTGCATGCGTGTGTGGACAGCATAGCTCAATTATGTAAATTTGTAGCAAACTGAAATAATACCTAAGGTTGGTTATCTTTGCGGTTTTCAGCGCCTTTTTTTGATAAAATCTACTCACCAGAAGTGGTACTCAAGTGTTTTGTTTTAATAATAATAATAATATTCTAGCTGTTAATTTCCTAAAGTCATTTTTTTTTTGTTTTGTTTTTAAAATTTTTTATTTAAGTTTCTAGAAGGTTTTAGAATCAACTATTTAATTAGTGCTTCAGATTTCTTTTTTAATCTAATGTAGAAAAATGTTTTCATATGAATAAAAAAAAAATTCCAGTATATTTTATTTTAAAATAATTTTAAAATATTTTAAGTACTGAAGTACCTTCTGGGAAGATTTTTTAAAATCAAAATTGGATTTTTTCAGTTTTAATTTTTTGAACCCCCCCCTTTTTTTTTTCTTTTCGTTTACTTCAAATGATGCATATAATTTATATTATTGTTATCACTTATATTGTTTATTATTTATTTTATGGAGAATTATTACCTAAATATGCTTTTCTTTAATAAATCGAAAGCGCCATCGCAGCGCTGAAGCTAAAACTATCTGGAATATTTATTGTCGTATGCATAAGTAATGGCTTCGGGTCCAAGATGCCAGGTTCCTTCGGCCTTCTACTTTATTAATGACCATGACTTCCCTGATGTGCCGAGCTGTCGGGACGTCTGTACCCTTCATCCCCGCCTATTATTCTTTCCCCCATCCCTCTCCATTACAAATGTACCCTTTTCATTTTGTAAATTGTTTCTTGAATTTATATTTATTTTTCCCCTCTACTAGTTGGCAAAAACAGAAACGGAGTCAGAAAATCAAAAACATTATTCCTACATTCCCTATACGAAGTTATTTAATTCATATTTTTCGCCATGTTAATCTATTATGTTTTTAAGATCGGTATAAATTAGATGTACTTTCAGTGTCATGAATAAGGATATTGACTACTTTTTACAATATCGATATAACATAAAGGAAATTTAATAATTGTAACATTATATTGATAAATTTCTGTTGGGGTTAATCCAGAAAGCCAGGGTATCCTCTGTATATCTCTCTGCCATTGAGATGGTTGTATCATTCCCATTACTGTCACACACACGTTCCTAATTGAAATATAATTCCCCTTCCTAAGATAATTCCCAACTTTAATTAAATTTCTGATTAATCCCCACAGTCGGTCGGATTGAATTCAAATGGGTTCCCTTTATTCTTCTCAGATCCTGTATTTCTTGCGTGCTACTATTGACGGATCCTATTCGTACAACCGATGTTGTAATTAAGGATTAGTGGCAAGTGTAGGTAAAATTCAGTTAATAACCGAAACCTAATAACGCACTAATATAATGCGGAGGGTTATTAGGCCAGCGAAGGGCCTCTTGACCCTTTTCCTCGATGGCCTTTCCTCTCCTCTTCGCTGATTCAATATTGATCAGTTAACAACCTCCACTCATTGATCCCATTTAGCTGTCCCTAATGTCAGAAAGTAGTAAGCGTTCGGAACTAATCATCGGCGATAGATTATCCTTGGGGGTACAGTCAGGAGCATTTACCACTTTCCTCAACTTTCTCCTTTGGCTACTTTGTAAAATCCCAAAAAGCTATCCCAACTTAGGCTATAGCCCTCGTTAATTATACATATCGCCATCGGAAAGTTATAGCAACTAATTACGGATCGGGGGAAGGCGAGGACAATAGGAACAACACGCGGGCTTAATGTTCCTTTAATCTCTTTGCTGTTAGTTATTACGTAATAATGAGAAGAGGCACTAAGAGAGGCGCCATTTTGCAGTGCTGCCAAATTTTGTTATCTTTCTGCCGCCGCTCAGTTGGCGGAGGATGAATATTCAAGGCTCCACCATCGGACCTGATTCAGTTGCGAAAAAGCTTTGTCCCTCCCCCCTCCTCTTGGCTCTAATGCTATTATGCAAAAGGTATGTACCGTTCTGACGAACTCTTCCTTCTAAAGTTCCAACTTCTACCCTCATGTCTTCTCAAAACAGCCTTTTGAAACTCGATCCCGTATAAGAAAGGGTATTGTCTTGTAAAATTGCAGGTTTGTTATCTTTAATTGATTCGATGTCTTGAAGGACATTTGATTAGTAATTCATCTTTTGATGTACGATTTTCATTGATTGAGGAATATTAACGGCTAAAGATTATTTAAAAAAAAAAATCATTACCACTACTACCCAGTCACAAATTCACTGCATGCGACTCATATATGGTGATGTGGTCAGCGCTCAGGTTATTATAGAAAATAACCCAGCCCCGAAAGTAAGTCGTTCAGTGTCTAACCTACTGAGTTACTGCTATATAAATAATTATCTATAAAAAAATGTTAATCAGTTATAGGATGCAAGAACAAAATTTGAATCGGTTGGAGTAGTGTAAATAACTATATAAGGTACTTAAAATGCAAACGCTCAGAAGAATTATTTACTTTGCCTACTGTGAATTCAATATTGATTAATAATATTTTTTTTTTTTATCACTGACAGAACTGTGTAATGGATCGTCGGAAAGTTATACTCCTAGGCTAAGCGATGAAAAAAGATCCTTTAAAAAATATTCATTTATCTTGACTAGATCAGGGAGTTCGTTGGTCTTGTTCTGACAGGCTGATATATTATATTCATTAGCAGTTTTAATTTTGATTTTCTCACCCAAATAGAATAGTCATTTTTTTTTATTACGTTTCTAATGGGAAGGCTTTTATTCATAGCTAAATTTGATCTTATTAATTATTGAGTAATTTTACGAGTAATTCAGTCGCCATCATCTTTCATGAAGTCTTTAAAATACTTTAACATGACTTAGATGGTATCCAAATAATTTTTTTTTTAAATATGTCTCGGTGTTAAATAATTAACGGTCGTAGAAGTATTGTATTTCGTGAGCCTACCTTTTAATGGAGGATTTAGATAGTACCTTATTACCTAGGCTAATGGTTCCCAAACTTTGTGCCTCTAGTGTATATAAAGGGTGCCACTAGCCAATGCCTCTTTCTCAAAAAAACAAAAAAATAATATATTTTTTCATGTTTAACCACTCTAAGTATAATTGTGCCGTAAAATATTATTAGTTCAAGAAGCATAGGGTGGAGATAAAGTTTGAGAACATCTAACAATCTAGCCCACTGTATTAACCAGAAATAAGATAATATTAAGGAAAAGAACAAGTATTTTATTTTAAAATGTGAAATAATTAGTGAAATAAGATTTTTAGATTTATTGCCGTTTTATTTATTTCGTCTCTTAAACATCTTAAATTCAATTAAAAATTATACATATGATTTGTATATTATTATGTATATAATAATAATTAATTA
>NW_027107821.1:929462-931089 GCF_000696795.3 Halyomorpha halys | reverse complement strand
AATTCTCTAGACATTTTTTCTTAACGATTAGATTTCTATACAATTTTGTTTGAGATAAAGAGTACTTT
Organism: Halyomorpha halys; assembly: GCF_000696795.3. Taxonomy (NCBI): domain Eukaryota; kingdom Metazoa; phylum Arthropoda; class Insecta; order Hemiptera; family Pentatomidae; genus Halyomorpha; species Halyomorpha halys. The sequence continues at coordinate 931,021 of NW_027107821.1, read as the reverse complement.
TGAAGTTCCTCTGGAATAATGCATTAATTTTTTAATTATTTAAATATTTTTCCCGATTTCTCAACTTAGGCGAAGGCATATTATATTCCTTTTATTATTATTATTTTCCTAATTTTATATTATTATTAACTTATTTAATCTGTTTTTGTAATAAAATATTCTGTAGTTTAGAATCTAATTACTCATTCTGATATTAATATATTGATGTACTTTTGTCTTGATACATTTACCTCTATTAATTATTCCTTTGGCGTCGTGGATGGTAATATGTGTCAATTAAAACATTTTAAAAGAGGAGAGGGAATATTTTTTTCTCACTTTCGTTGCAATCTACAGTGGTGATAATAATGGCTTTGATATAATTTAAATTATAATATTTTTAAGTTTTAGATTTGATTTTTTTAAAAATTAAAACAAAAAAAATGAGAAAATTGTTAAAGAGTATCAGTTAAACGTTACTCGAAAATGAGACTTATTTATATACAGATTTCCCATATGCTTTCTGTATATATTAATGATTACACCAATAAATAAATTTCTGAATGAAGTCAAAAGTTGTTATAGAAGAGTATATTAATCCAATTATCGTTGTATATCCCGAAGGTAGTTTATAGTAAACAGAGTAATTTGACTTGAGGTAGGGGTGTAACAATAAGGCCCGGCGTAGGGGCGGGAAATGAAAGCATTAGCCGCTAGCTTAGCTCCCTCTAAATGGAAAATTACTCTCGACGCACACATAACTGTTGCAGGTCTCGAAATCATTAAATTAGTCGGAAAGATAATCGATTATACAAGGGCCTGCGGAATCGAGCCGAACCCAACGTATTAACCTTCATTCATACGGCATGCTTGAAAGTAATAATGCATTAGGTACATATTTCACAAGAAGTATGACTAAAAATCTAACGGTAATAGTAATATTTGTTATTGTATTAAAAAAATTAATAATTACTAGAAGTGCCTGTTAGTTTTTTAGTCACACTTCTTGTGAAATATGTACCTAATGCATTATTACTTTCAAGCATGGCGTATGAATAGAGGTTGCTATGACGTTTCGAAACTTTATATTTTGCATAGTCATGTCCTATAAAGGAAAAAAAAACAGATTTTTAGAACAAAGAATTTCTTTATTTGATTGTTATAAAAATATAATATTTGTATAATTTAAAATTAATAACTGTAATCATTACTTACAATTATCTATTTCAATATGTTCACAGCTAAATAGGGGTGAAGTGGAAGTCTCTTTTTTTGTTGATAGCCTTCAAGCCTAATGTAAATGATATGATCACAATATAAATATGTAAGAATCGGGCTATTAACAAAAATCTAGATTTACAAAATTTAAGCTCATGTTACTCCAGCCCCTTAATACTTAAGACATAATTTATAACACTAAATATTTTTTTTTTAAATTGATAGATTTATTTATTGATAGATATTACAATCTGCCACACAGTTGTGGGCAATAGGTAATATTGATAAATGATCTCATACATACTAAAATAAAAAAATAAATAAAAAAATAATAAAAAAAAAAATAAAAATAAAAAAAATAA
>NW_027107821.1:881945-929412 GCF_000696795.3 Halyomorpha halys | reverse complement strand
TATCTGTATGAAAAATAAATAATAAAATAACATAATGATAAAATAATATATACAATAGTTACAGAATCGACCTGAGGATCCCCGACCCCACTCTATCCCCCACGTGTGAGGGGTAGAGCAGAGCTCAAGAGATCCCGGCGCATCCCTCTCGCCGCATCACTGGTATGGGCCAGTACTAAATATTAATTTACAAAATATAATACAGAAATAATAGACGAACTACCTGCTAGAAAATACACTTACGTTTTGGAAAAACCAAAACGAACCCACGTTTACGTCCCTCCATTTCACCCCTATTCAATTCTGTCAGAAACCTAGAGTTAGCTGTATTACAGTAATGTAGAACATACTGTAATATACATTTGTAAGTAATATTTGTAGTTATTAATCTTAATTTATACCATGTACACATTAGCTTTTTAATAATTAATTAATGAAATTCTATGTTCTAAAAATCTGTTGGTTTTTTCCCATTGTATAGCATAGCTATGAAAACAATAAATTGCGAAACGTCGTCGTTTTCTTGTCTACAGTCAAGAAAAAAAAACAGTTATAGATATATCCTCTAATTATTTCAACTCGAATCTAGCAATCAGCTTGAAACCAAGGTATGGTAATATTTATACTATTTTAATAATAATATTTATGTATTCAAGAAAATAATCTTGTTAATGTATTATACAACTTATGTAATAATTCCGGATATGCTGTTGTTATATATTTGTGCTTAAAGTCAGCGTTAAAATATTACCAAAATACATGACTAACAATATTCATATTTTTACTATAGAAAATTTTAGTTTATTTCTATGGATTATTGTTGTATAACAATGACAAATAATGTTGACAGGCCTTTATTCGCCCTTGTTATATTCCTCGAAGGACAGCTTCAGTGGTTGTAAAGTGCTCTTTATGACCTCGGTGGATGAACTATGAATAAGAAGGTCCCTTGTGCTATTTATGGGCTACTTCGGGATTTATCGTGTTAGAAATGATTCTCTTCTACATTGTTCTTGATGCGTCGATTGTTGTTTTTATTTATATAAATATACTATTTTTGAATACTTTGTTTTTGTAATTGGTCTTTCTTAATGTTGTGTATTATATAATTTAAATAACGATCTAACTCAACTATAAAATCTTGACGGCATCCTAAACGTCATAAATAAACTCTAATCCGGTTTAAGTTTTTAAAAAAATTTAAATTAGAAATATTTAAATTAAACTTTTTGTATCAAAAAGAGAGGTGGTCTGCTAAAATAGAAGCTTCCGTAGGTACTATAAATACAAAAATTTTTATTGAATATACTAAGTAAATTACAGTCCTCCTCGATATTATAAACTGTAAACATTTTTAATGAAGTAATTAATATAAGTACACTGAAGTAGGTAACACATGAATACAAAATAAAAAATAAGATACATGAATAGAAAATAAAAAGGAAGGATAGTAAATATAAAGATAATTTAAATTGTTTAATTATTTTTATATTTACTATCCTTCCTTTTTATTTTATATTTATGTATCTTATTTTTTAATTTGTAAACATTTTTATGTACAGCAGTCTCTTCCCCAGCTATTCTCTTAATTAACAAAATAAGCTGCGAAAATAAATGTTTCGTTTTTTATTTTTTGCAGGAGACCATCCAATTATTTAAAAACATCCAATTATTTAAAAACGTTTTTCAGGCTATTCTGCCCAGGTCACTAATTACAAGTCAAATTACCCTATTTTGTCCAATTTCATTAATTTTTAAAACTTCTAATTTTAGCCTAACTTAAAACTATCAACTATGGTATCATTTATATGATAGATTAGTCTAAAATTATAAGTTTAAAAATTAATGAAATTGTTACAAAATAGGATAATTTTACTTGTAATTAATGATCTGGGCAGAATAGTCTCAAAAACGTTTTTAAATAATTGGATTTAAGGTGTAAATTTATATTTAAGATTGTCCCTGAGGATGGCCGAAACGTTGGACTGTCGATATAATAAATAGTGTTGAGACTTAGCATGGATACTAATTGATTTATTTAAACAATAAATACCAGTCTAAATAAGTCGAAAAGATTGTATATAAAATTATAATTTAATTTATCTATTAATATGCGATTGCTTTAAATTGTAAATCATGATTTAATTTTTTACAGAACAAATGGTAATAAAATCGATGACTACGTAATCAAGTATGATCTTACATACTGCTGCTGTTATAATTATTTATAAATAATTATTTCGATGACGAGATGTAAAGGAATAAAGTATTATTTAATTTCTACATCAATGTTTTTAATTATATATTTTGTACAAAAATATTCATATTTCTTTAATTTGAACTTATCATTTCAGGTTGACATCAATTCATTTAAAGAATGTCTGTGTGAGATTGATTCTATTTTGAGTTAAAAATCGGCTAATTACTCAGAAGGCCAGTGACAAATCGGTGCTGGAAAATTAATGAATTTAGCTTTTTCCGCCTCCAAGGTCTGTGGAAATTTAATCGAAGGGGGGGGGGGTTTCCGTTCAATTAGCCCGAATGCATTTCCTTTTATTATCTAGTTTTATCAGTTAATTGAAATGATTTGTTTTGGAGTGTTTTACTCCTTTTTAATCCGAGGTTAAGTTCTTCACAGCGTTTCTGTTTCCCAAGTTTTGCATATAAACAGTTAAAATGGATGTTTTAATTTGATTCAGTTAATTCTTTGCAAATTGTTTTCTACTACCGGAGTTTCCTTCAGTTTTCTTTTTTTTAAAATGTTCAATCTTTTTTAGGATACTTAAAAAATGATCATAAGTTAATCTAGTTTTTATCATTGTAACTTTTTTTTAATCTAAAATTACAATAAATATCTATAAAAAAAAATAATAAATAGCAAAACTCCGAATTAAACAATCTCAATATTTAAACCACGTTTTTACAAAAACCATGGTAACTATTGTAAAAACATCTCGTCCTAAATTTAAAAATGGTTTTATCAGTATGAACAATTAATTTTGTATTTTTATAATAAAATTATCTTCAAACATTTTTTTTTGTTTTGCAAAATCCGTAAATAAATTAAATCCGTTTAATCCGTATGTATTAAGGTTTTTTTTGCTAGATCCACCAAAAAATTCTGATTTTTTCTATTACCAGATAGTTATAGAGGCTAAGGCACCCGATGTACCGATAAGAAGGAAAAAATACGATTTAAAGTGTGTTATTCTCATTACAGAGTATTCTTTAGGCTTCCCTATTTAGCACTCTTCCTTTTGCTGAGTGCTTTCTACTACCTACAGTAGTTGGTCGACTCGCTGACAGACTATGTTGGAATAATATATGAGTTGTATGATCAAGTTTTAATGTATGGATACTTCATAGGTATCGTATTTGTTTATAATTGCATTATTAAAAAAATTATAATAGCTTTTGTATTTAAATCAACAGTTTAATTAATTAGACATCAGCAAGAACTTTTTGATCGCTTTTTTTTATTCCCTCCTGCTTTAATTATTAGTTGCGCTTTGAGTTTGCTTTTCTTTCTCTTTTTTTCCTACACATGAATGGTTTTCGCTTTTGACGAGAACTGCTGGAAAATAGTGTGGGAACAATAGAGAGGGACTGTATTTGTTTATTGGAATGAGCTCCCTTGGACTGAAGTGGAACCCGGCGAGCTGGATGAATACCAATTATGTAGGAAGGGTTTTAGATTGATCGGCCTATAATGAAAGAGATGCGATCAATGGACTGGACCCTTCTTTTTGGGTTTCTCTTACATTTCCCTTTTCTCCTCTCTACAACCAATCATCCTCTGTTTTCTCTCCGGGACCTACTTTCTGTTTGTAATCTCTTGAACAATTACTGCTTCCAGTTCAAACATTTGACTTGGAGCGTGTTGCCCGAGGTTTGTTGTTCCTGTTTGGTTACTTAACACCAGTTCGTTTACGTTAGTTTCGAGTTGTTGACCGTAGTTCAAGGTTCTGTCAATACTCGACCTTTTTTGGTTGCTATCCTTCCTATTTGTTTTAATACATTTATATTTGATTTGTAACTTTTTTCTTGGACCGGTCTATAATATTCGTTCGATTTATTGATTTATTTATTAAATAAATTCTGGATAAATTTTTTCTATTGTTTCATGAACTTTCAAAAGGTTTTCTTAGCTCCCTTTTTAATTAAAAATATTCGACTTCAAGATAAATTTCTTCTAAGTTTAACAAGCTTTGATTTCGTAAAAATGAAGTTAAAGTTTCTTTTGGGATTGCTATTTGCATATATATATTTAGCTTCTGAATTAATTTAAAGCATTCTTGAGAAATATTATCTTAAGTTTTTGGTTTTATAACTTTTAATTTAAAGACCTGTCTACTTAAAATAAATTAGCGGCATATCAGTTTAAACTGGTGGTGCATAATTGAATTGAGTATCAAATCTAAAAGTCGTTTCCTTTAAGAAAATTGTACTTCCGAGTGATTCATTAAAAAAAAAAAAAAATCATGATTCACTTGAAGTAAATTGATTTGGGAGAGTCAAAGGAGTGAGTAGTTTAGAAAACATAAATAACTTATTAATAATTAGCGTTGTCTTTTAAGCATTGGCTTAAAGTATTCTGTGGGCACTGTTAAAGCTGGAAAAATTGTTTCTTTCTTAATCTTTGAAAATAAATGTAAGCTTTAATCATCTATGATTTTTTATTTTATTTATGGGCTACTAATGACGAACCTCAATGAGGGCTGAAACAGGTTTTTTTATATCTTTAGTGTTTTATTTTTATGTTCTTATTTGTTTAAATTAATTTAATAAATTGTATTTTCAACATTAATTTGTTTGGTTGTATTTTAAAAAAATATATCTATAAAAGAATCATTTAAAATGATTAATTTATTCTATGCATGAATCGTTTCAGTTGAAATAATAGAGATTCCTACCTCGAGTTTAAAGGAAGGTTATGTAACATTATGCTGGCCACAATTCAGTTTTGCCAAGTTCCAAATTCACGTTTACAACATTGATAAGTCTTTTATCTTCGAACGGATATTACACATTTTTTATCATGTCCTACCATTAGGTCAAGAATTAAAACACAATACTCCTTATTTTATATATTTTTATTATGGACGTTTTGGGGATACTGCGTTCCCCTTTTTGACACCTATTCTACCCCTATATGATTGAGCTAATCACAATTTTTCAAATAAGAAAAAAAATTTAAATATATAACTACACCACCAGCGATTTTAATGTGCGTCCCACCAAATAACACTGGGGTAGATTTTAATACTGAAGAGGGACAGAATATCCCCTAAACGGTCCAAGATAAAAAAATGATGAATCAACTATTGGGTTTGAAATGAAGAGAAGAGTTGGGGGTGGGTTCATCGAAGAATACAAATAAATAAAAACATATTTGTTTTTACCCCCCATCTTCTCCCCACATAAAATCCACGCTGAATTATTAACTTACTCATTATTATAACAAAGTTTCCTTTACACTGTGGCAATCTTTTTTAACGTTGCTATATTAAATATGGATATTTAAGAAATAAATAAAAGGATTTAAACAATAAGGTGGCTGTCTTGAAATACATATATGTCTAAGTCCAAGGGGAGATGTTAAGGAGCTTTTACCTGGTTCCCAAAATATGAAAATGAAATGATATACTTTAATTAAGGAAAATAGCGACAATTTGTAGAATTTCGATAAAGTTTTGAAAAGAACATTTTTATATAAAGAAAGAGGGAAGCTGCAGAGATAGGAGCTACGGGAAGGGGCTTTAAGAATTATCATCCCTTGACTAATTAGGGTGAGCTTAGACTTTTCAAAGGGCCGGTCTAAGCCTACAAATGCTCCATAAACTTTATACTTTAATATATTTCCCCTTCTAGTTATTCCCAGTTATAATACATAATGCTGGAGATAATGGAATCATGAAAATAAATTTAAATCTAAATAATTTCATTTTATTTTGGGTGGATTCTAATACAATTCAAGGTTTCTAAATTTCTCTGTTTAATATACCTTATTCAGTTAATTAGTTTCCAAATAATTGGTACACAAAATACTGATAAAAAGCATTGTCAGTTGTATGACTTGGTTGCTGCTAAAAATAAATAAAAATACAACAGGCAATTTTTTTTTTAATAATTGAGATCAATTTGACCTGTTATAGGTCTCGAAAACTGGCAGTATTTTGGAAACATGGACCATTTAATTTTGAATGATTGAGGTTATTAAGGTGTATTTACTTATATGTAATGGTTTTATTGCAGCTTTTTTTGCTCTTATTTTAATATCTAAATTTATTTAATTGTATTTTGTACTATTTGAAAGTTACCTTCCGTTACTAGAAGAGGAAAGTCTTATATAATCCAGGCATATTATAGGTGTGGAGTTTTCAACGGATCTTAGCTTTTCAGAGCCCTGGTTATTGGTTTGCCTTTACCACAAATATCTTTTGAATGAGTGGACCGTTTTTTTAAATTTAAATTTTTATTAATTTAACTGAAATACTTGTTTTTCTGAGACTGTAACGAAAAAACTGTTTTAACGCTTTTAATAAAACTTTTATACAACAATTATATATATGTATAGGATAAGTCCCTGAGAAAAAGTAAAGTTAAGACAGAAAGTAAATTTTATTTTTTCATAAGTCAAAAAGTATTAAGTCTGATGCATAATTCGCAGATTAGGAGATTTACTTGATAAAACGTGATTTGCTCAGGTGCCCATGAATTCTATTGAATTTATTTGTTTCGATTTTTAAATATAAAAATATCAATCTCCCGTACAGCATGCTGTTTGAGCATGCCTAAATGATCATTTGAAAGTTATTCTGCATTGCTTAAGCTAAACTATAAAAAAAAAATCTTAATCGAATTAATATTAGATAAAAAAATAATTGTTTACGCTAAAGCAAATAGATAAGTAGTTTGATTGGATACCCCAGATATTCGTAATTTATTACATCAGTGAAGTGATTTATTATAGTCTGTATTGCTACTTAACTATCGTCATCGTGGTTGAATCTTTCTTGTTTTATTAAATAAATAAAAACTTTTTAGTAAATAAATGAAAAAATATACATATGCCCTGGATACTACTGAGGAATATTAAAACTCGGAGTATAAAGTTTTAAGAATTTGAGATAGGTTAAAATTTTAATGTGTTATTGATGGGACCTTACCTTCATTCTTAACGAGGTAACTGTTTTGAAATGATCCATATAAGTTTTTCTTTTTAGTTATAAAAGAAATATCTTATTTTGTGTTTTATATTTTTTTAATTTTATTTATTTTAAATTATTTTTGCTAATATCTATCATTATTTTATCTTCAAAAACTAATTACGTTAATATGGATGAACCTATTTAATGACTATTATTATTATTTTATAGAAACTTATCAACATTTTAGTTCTTAATATTCGAAATTAGAGTTAAGGATGCCGTTCACAATTTAGTCCTTTTCGGTTAAGTATTGATAATATATATAATCTAACAAATTAAAAAAAAAATATGAATTATAAAGTAGTTTTATCTATTTTCTTTTTTTTAAGTTTACCGGTACCGTTGGTATCATTGTATATCATTGAGTATCTAGTATTGTTTGTATTTAGGGGCTCGCCCTTGGACAGAGTGAAGGATAATTTTATGCGGCCTATTGTTATCCGCTATCCGGTGGGCTATAGTCGGATACCGGGCGGGCCTTAAACTGATTTCGATTCTGACCTAACTCGATGAGCTCCGAGATAGAATTAGAGTTGATCCACTTAGAGGTTACTTTAATTACAAATAATGTAGATTGGGCCGCTGTAAGCCACCAACTTGAGCCATTATCACTTAAGTCTCTATCGGAGGTGTTAATTCGATAATACTCGCTGGGGTGGCTTTGAACGCTCCGGTGGTAAATATCACCTACCACCGAATACCTCCTTGATGATAGATTTTTCAACGTTTTCCTTCTTAGGTCATAATTTTTGTAACTTTTTCCATCTGTTTGTGAGATCAAGTATTAGAGCAAGCGAACGAATTCGTGAATGTAGTCTGTACAGTTAGGATGTTGTTCTTTAAGAAATTGTTAGGATTATTTTCAGAATCTTCTGTTTTTTTTTTTTTTTTCAATTTAAATTACTGTCGTTTATTTGATGGTCTCGATATATTACTTATAGTTCAGATGTTAGTAATGCTAGTTGTGTAATAATTCGAGTAACACAGCTATTTATTTAGCGATATGAAAAAAGAGGCCTGGTAGATTGTGTACCATGGCCCAGGGCCTGAGGTGAAAAAACAGAGCTGGTCTCCCGGTGAAGGATTAGCCGGGACTACAGGGGCAAGTTTTTTTAATCTGTGTCGGATTCCCGCGTAATTTGCGTTGCCCAGTTCGCTCTGTTTTCTCGATTCGCCAGTCACGATTCGAAAAATAAAATATATCTCTTGTAAATAACCGTTTTCTATCTGTAGCAACGCCCTAAATTTTGTATGAGAAACTCACTCATGTGCAGAAAAACTGATAAAATATAGTCGATTTACTATGCACTAAATATATTGCTGCTTTCTTCGTTATACACCATTGTATGGCCCTTTTAAGGATCAAAGGTCGAAGTTCATCACCAGGAGCATATTTCACCAAATTATAATTAAAATCAAATTCTTGACGTTATTAAAGGTCTACCAAAACTGATTATATGATAGGCGCTCCTAGCTGTGTAAAATATTTTTTTGTCATCGTTTGAATCAGCATTCTAGGAGTGCTTTCATCGTAGATCATTCATACACTTAAATAAATTGTTAGAACGTTGAACTTTCGACTTTCCAATAATGATTTATTATCTTTGTTGGTTTCAAGTATATGATTGCTGACCATAACCATTTCCTGAGAACTCCATTGTTATATTTGATACATACGTGAAATTAAATTACGCTTTTAATGTTTTATGTTTTTTTTTTCCAATGATCTTCTGTTCTGTTTGTTTACAAAAGAAGGCTTTAATATTCATCTTTCTTATTTTTTGATGTTTTGTTATTTTCGCTCAAATGTAGCCGGCTTGGGACTTAGTTTAAGTCAATTTGCATGGTGGGATGAAGTCGGGACTGGGAGCTAGAAGCTTCTGTTGAGAGGGTTATAGGGCTATAAGTCAATTGTTGGGCCCCAACCCTCTTGTCTACTTTACTTTTCGGCTGGCTCCTGTTTCTATTTTGTATGTATATGAATATATTTATTTATCTATATTTCTCAAACATAATAAGAGTAGAATAAATTTATTGATTAAATAAATTTAATGTTATTAATAGTTTAGTAATCAAAGCTGTTATAAATATATCTTATCGGATTGACACTCAAAGTTTTAATTAATTATTGTTTGAATTTGACGATTATTGATTTAATTTAATTTTTAAACAATTGTATATGATTATATATCTTATGATACCTAATGATAAAACAATAATTGACTTAATATTATCCCCTTTCACATCAAACTGATCCTAGTGGTTTCAAAAGTAAATTCTTAACTATATATCTAACATAATGCAAACGGGTACCAATTGTCGTATCTCAATCTTGCTTAATATATTCATTGGGTCGAGGTTTTTCAAAGTAAGAACTGCGGACTTTGTTTCTCAAGCTGAGATACCTGGTAAGGTTTCGGAAAAAAAAGTATTAATTTTTATTTAAAGGACTTTTTCTGATTGGGTTGGCATCAATCACAGGTTAAGCTACTGAATTGCTTGTTCTTATTAACACTGCTTTGGAAAGACCAATTCAGTAAATATTTATATTTGAAATCAGGAATTCAGCTTTTAAAAGTTGTGAGAAAATTTAAGTAAATTGCTATGTAAATTAAAAATTAACATGGCTTTTAATGTATGTATGTTTAGTAAATTTTAATTTGTTTATAAAACATTCGTGATGTTCATAAATTTTCGTTTTAATTCGTAATCTTTTTTTTTCACTTAACATTATTTATAAAGTGTTAAGTTATCCTTTTTTTTTTTAAATATTTAAAATTGCTATAAAACAGTTGATCTAATTATTTGATGTTTTATTCGTGTTAAAATCAAAACAAATATTTTAAATTATCTTATTGATTTTTCTTCTTAATATGTATTAGCATTTGATATTTGTATAATACATTTGGGAAACGACGTGCTAAAGTTTTTTTTATTTTTCATACTCCTCCATTTGGTCCTAGAATCCAAGACCGCAAAGTACCAACTTAAATATTCCATCTAGTTAAATTGCTTCGTTTTGGAAATCCTTTTAGCATTCATGATGCCACCTTTCAGAATCCTCTAGCCATTTTTATCCGTCAGGTCTCGTCTGTAGATTCGTTTGCACACTACTTAACATATCCCTTCACCTTCATGACTACCAATTCTCAGTATATTAACCCTTCTCTTGAAGTGAATAGTTCAATAAGTTATTGATAGGTAAGCCTTTGTATTCAAATTCAGCCATACTAAATTTAGTTAAGTTAAGAAGAAAATATATATATTTCTTTAATTTACTGAATTGGTTACTATCGCTGATATCAAGGCTTCTATATAAATCGGAATTATGATTTACCGCCGAGAAACAAAGTGCTATCAACAGCTGTTCCGCGAGAAACGCAATTTGCCCTTCCAATTTTTCATCCGGATGATCTGGGTGATATAAGCCGGTGCTCCATCAGCAGCACTTAGTAACCTCCCCCTGCCCCCTCCTCCCATCCCTTCTACTCACTATCCCCTAGTAGATAGAGATAGATATATTTATTTGTCTCGGTGATCGCCACAATACAAAGTTGGCCCTGGTTTAACAATGATAAACACACAATTAGGAATCATTTTATCGATTATTCTCTTCATCATATACATATTTGCTCGCTTTCATATTACATTGTGTAATCCAGTAACTACTGTATGTTTTTTATTTTATTTTAGATACTCTTATAATCTGTGTAAAATTTTTTTATATTTTCTGTTCATAATTTGTGCGGAGTGGGGTGTGGAGTGGCACAGGTACTAATTCCAAGGACATGGGCTGGAATCTGACTGTGGCAGATAGTTATTCATTCTGTTACTATAGTCGTGAGTCATACCTGTGGGTTCTGGTGTTTGAGCGTGATCATAAACAAATTTTCTCCTTGTATAACCGTTGTTTTATAAACAGTAATTCCTTACGATGTACTGAGGCCCTCACCCTTCATCGATTGTAGTGTGTTGTTATAATTTTTTATTATTATTCATATTTAGGTCCGGACCTGCTAAATACGAGATTGACATAGATTTTTGTTGTAAAAAAACAAAAAATATTTTCATTAAAATGATAATCCATTTGAGATTTGCAACTCGAAATACACAACAGTTAAAATTAAAGCTCTTTAAAAAAATAATAAAATAAATAAAAAAGACTGATGATATTTAGGATGTAACATCTTGAAAATATTTTTTTATTTTGAGACATATACTTATTGAGGCAAAGAGTATATTTTTATTATAAAAAAGAATTTTATACATCTTTTATAAAAAAAAATATTATCCTGAAAGAATGACGTTTTATATGAGATTCAACTAGGTAATTTCTCTAAATGCATTATGTATTTTTTCTATATGAACTATGAAAGTCTGTCTGAACTGTGTGGGATATGATGTAATAGACAATCGTTTATATCTTTCCTGCGTTTTTAAAAATGATAATTGTTGTATTATTTGAGATTTAATTATATAATGAACCTTTAATGCTCTTAATTCTATAATGAGCGAAATATGTTGCTAAAGTCAGTAAATTTATGTACATGGAGTGCTATAAGTCAACTGTATCTAGACAATGTCCTTTATTGTTTGGCCGGACGAATGGTCTGCCCGGGCAGGCGTATTGTGCTCTGGCACGCGAGCGGCATTAACAACAGCACACGTCTACGGCAACTCCACTCAACCGAGAATGTGCTCTTCAATACAACTCACTTCTGTTATAGTTCATCGTGATTTGGTCTGAATTCAGTAACTGCAATCATTCAATACAAACATTTATCTTTTATACTGTATAGAACGCTTTTAGATAGATATGATGTATGATTTCTCGTACATAAATGTATGTGCACAGGTTAATTAATGCCAATATTTTAGAGTTTCATTCAGTGATCAATTTGAATGATTGCTTATTTTTAGGATTATTATTTTTGAAGATTTCGAATCATAATCCTGACATCATCGGTTTAAATTTATTTTAAAAGGCTTCTTATGTCGCATCTATATAGCTTTACAAAATCTTCGTACAAGCTTTAGCTCGTTAGAAATGGAAATACACATGTTCACGCCACTATGAAGTTGTATTACTTTATTTACACCATATTAATTTTGTCTGATATTTTAAATTCCACTCTAGATTATATTTTCTCTAGATCTAGATTGGTTAAAATAATTTCCTAATAAATTCTAGATAGCGATATTTCAGTCTAACAGTTACTTTCCACAAATTCAAAACATTTAAGATATTTTACAAAACATATATAAACTAATAATATTGTTTTTATATAAATATATATAAACTAAATATAATCAATTGAAATTAGAAACCTGGAGAATCTCATCTTGATCATATCCCTATGAAATGACTGCCCTATTAAATTTTAATGCCAACCTAGATTAATATTTTTCGTTTCTCAAACATATTCTTGGGTTTTGACTTTTAAAAAAACAACTATTAAAATTTTAGAAAATAAAACCTCGCCTTGAAATTGAGAAGTGATAAAGTGGTGTTCATCTACTATTACAGATATTATGTCTCATACTTGAATTATAATTCTCGCTTGCTCATTCTTTGAAATATTAATTGTTTCTGTGTGATCGAAAATATTAAAAACGAATCATTCCTAATAGGATCTTTTAAGTATTGTAAACGATTAGTAAAGATTTGCATTACTTGACCAAGTTTTAACCCGGTCTTTACGAGTGATCTTTATCAATGTTAAGTGTTATGCGATAGTTTTATACGAACGAATAATTTCACTGTCATTGATTTTTCGTCTTTACATTTAAACCATGTAAGAAAATGAGTTATGCCCGTATCTCAATATTTTAAATTTTATTGACTTCGGAATTCGAAGCTTCCTGATGTTTTAAAAAATACATTTCTTCAGTGTCACTATTCGCCGTACATGAAGCCCCATTTCGGAAAATAGCCTTTACTCTATTGTGACCAATCGATGAAGTTAAGGAAGGCGGAGGTTCCTACGACAATAGGACTGGGAATTCTGATCCGCCTTCGGAATACTTTCCCACTCTGTGCAATATCCCCGATAAGGGCTATGGCCATGCTCTGTCCTAATTAAAGGTTCTCATTTCAGCCATTGAATGGCTTCTTTATAATTTCTATTATATGCCATTTATTTATGATTATATAATTTATTTTCCGAATTGTCCGTATTTTAAGTTATGTTACCATATTTACTTTCACTCACCCGTGTATGAAATAGAAGTAAGGAGAAGTATTACGATTACGAAAAACTTTGAATTCCAGATCTCGATAGAAGTGCTCGTTTTGAGGTACTCTTATAAGTATATCTCAGAAACGAAAATTAGTATGTAACTAGGGTAAAGAATTTAGAGCGTGTCTATCCCAGAAATGTGTCAACTTTTTCAATAAAATCGTCCGAACAGAAGGTGCTAACTTTATAGGATCAATTTTTCACATTTTTTTTTTTATTTTCTTCGAAACAGCTCTAACAATTCTGATTGACCTCGGCATGTTTTTGTACAATTGAACGGTCTTTATGATCAGCTAGGTCTTATCCCCCATGGAAATAGTCTGATAGTGATTAAATGGCGATTTTTTTACAAACATATTCCCCGTAAATTTTACTTATTTTAAAAAAATTAACAGTTCTCAGTCATAATAAATAATGCATTAATAGTGAACATTAAAAAAAAATTATGAATAAAAATAGAAGAGACATCCTATTCGAACGGAGAATAACCGTAACCGCCCAATATTTCCCTATTGTATTACAGCTTCGTTATGTTAAACTGTTCTTGGCATGAATAACATTTATATTTGTTATGCTCACCTCAGGAAAACATAAAATAAAATTTTTCATAATTTTGCAATTCACAAAACTAGCAATAACTTCACCACGAACTCAACACTTAACGATATGTGTAGGTTTAAAAGTAAAAGTTTTGGATTTGCATTGCGCACCAGGTTTTTGATTTTGGAGAAAACAAATTAAAAAACAATCCTGCAAACTGTATGAATCATTGACAACTAGTAGTATTTTCACAAATCTTCGTAGGATTTAAAGTGTTTAATGTGACGAAAGTCCTATCAGATGCAGGGTGTTGAAAGCGAAAGTACGTCATTTGAAGTTGAAAAACATCGATCCCTGAAGCACGTACGATTGCTGTGAAGAGGGCAACCCTTGCGGCTGCTATTCACAGAAGGTCCTCTGAAACCTTTTCAAAGGTCCTCGCTAAGGAAGGTCCTGGATAAGAAATTACCACAAATTCATCCTTGGTCCCTTAGGATAAGTCCTTTGAGCTTGGATGTGAGGCTTCGATCCTTGGAAATTAGATCAGTGTGGGCTAGTGTAGGCTTCTTCTGGCTCTTTTATGTTAGTCTTATTAATTAGTCCGTCTTTGAAAATTAAATATCAGTTGTGATAAAGGTAATTCATTCCATTAGTTTTTCTGTATTTTACGTTCAAATAGGTTTTCGTTAATTTTATAATTTACGACTTAAATTTTGCGTCTATTGATTAATATAAAGTAATAAAGCACTCTCTCTTCTCTCTCTCATTCGTTTTTTTTTTTTATCTTTATATTAAAGTAAATTTTATATACTGTCCCTTTATTTCTCATTAAAATATTTAATTATTTAGATTTGAGTAACAAGGTTATAAATAAAATTCCTTTGAATGATATTGTTTAATCTCAATAAATTAGCTCAGTATGTTTGTTCTGTTTAATGCCACGTGTTATTCTTTTTTTTTCATTTTCTTGATTAAAATTTTTTTCTGGCAATTGCTCCAATGGATTCCTAAAGCACAAAAACTCTTATTTTAAAGGTTTAAGCTGAATTCTTCTGCAGGAGATTTGATCCATTTTACAGACATCGTATGGTAACGGTATCAAACTAGCGATGTTAAAAAAAAAATTGAAACCGAAGACCTATGCTTTTACTAAAAATAATTAAATAAAAAAACAACTGAAATGAAACAATATCAGAGAATAATAATCTTTTTGGTTTTTAATAAAAGTAAAAATTATTCGTTTGATAAGTTTCATGCATTATTAATTCTGTTATAATTTTCAATTCTCTATCGTTTTTTCCATTTTTTTAAAGTAATATTATTAATTTTTTTCCTGTTCTTTGATCGGTTAGGAAACGGGCTATAACATATTCAATATTTCGAGACTTGGTGGCTCAATTTGAATCATTTTTGATGTATTGACGAAAATAACTTATCGGTTTATATATATATATATATTTTGTATTGGAATACGGAACCTTTAGGATCAGAAATGATTCACACCCAGGTGCTCCCTGATTGGTCAGTTGGCAGAATCATCGTGGAAGGGGTGATTTCGATTTAGATAAATTCTTTCCGAGGAAGGGGGTGGTTTTCCTAGAGGGGTCATTCTGGACACTGATGTGTCCTTTTGACAGTTGTGTTGAGTGTTTGTTATCATTACCAAATGTTTATATGATTTTTGTTAGGTTTCATTTTGGTGTTAGTGTTTATTAAAAAGTGTATTATCTATTAGCATCATAAAAAGGGCAGGCATTTTCGCTGTCGATAATCTGGTAATGTTTATTGGTTATTTCTCAAAATCGGAGTTATATTTTCGGAATGGGATTCTTGTTTCTATATCAGCTTATCTATCTACTTTATTTTGTATCAGTTTGTTGATATATCCATAGATGTGGTCGTATGTGTTTGTCCATTGGTGCTTGGTTATATATCAGGAGGTTTGCTGTAGCTTTGAAATATAGCAAATAAGTGTGTTGGTTTCAAAGGTTAAAAGAATACTATAATTTTATTATTCTATTCCCTAGTGATGAAAGCAGGCCCAGAATCAGGAAATGCCAACGTGGCGTTAAGAAACAATTTAGACCTTCTTCGACAAAGCCTTTGTTTAGCAAGGCCGTAATAATTCCCTTTTTGATGTGCAAAAGTTGTAAATGAAGTTGTTTCGTCGGAGTTTGAAAGTATTTGGAAGTGGAAACTTAAGCGCATTTGGGGTCTTGTTTTAGCTTGCTTTCCAAATGGAAGGGATGTGTCAGAATAGGTTGTGAATTTTTTCACGATTTCTTCACAGCATTGGCATTCTGTCTTACAACCTCAAAGCTTTTATTTTCTAATGACTTTCTTTTTCATACTCTCTATGGTCATTAAATCTCCAATTATTTATGAATACACAATTTAATGGTTGCTTTGTGCATTACGAATCAGTTTAAACTGGCATTATACCCTTTATTTTATCAATCTTGATTATGATGTATTGTATTTAATATAATAAAGGTCACGAATTATACTTGGTATTGGAAATGAACATGACATTTCAATGTTTAAACACATATTGATTTATGCATAAAATTTCTAATTTATCATTCGTGAACGATAAGTTCAATGTCGTATTATTAGTCGACTTACATCCCTTCGAGTCCCGAGCGTGACAAGCAGGTTCAGGTCCTCCTCCACATCTTTCACCCTCCGAAAAGGTGGACTTCCTATTAGGCGCCTTTCTCTAGGAACCTCGTACTCTTCCTGGGTATATCTTTTGGGGGCATCCTTTCAACATCTGACTCGCCAAAGAAACCTTCCAACTCGGTATTCCTTCTTATTCCCATATCCCACTAGCATGAATAGAACCCGAGATTTTAAGTATGATGTTACACTCCCAGCATTACAAGAGTCGATCACTCACCGGGACTAGGGGCCACGTCTTACTGTTATATGTGGCTAGAGTATTATGATTCAGCGTGAGAGTCCTTAATATTTTTCGGACTTTTGAACTATTCAGAAGCATAGTCCTCCCGGTTCGAGGAACATTAATACTTGAATAGTATTTTTATATCGACCACACTTCATCCACCCTCTCACTCACAGATAAAGATCTTTAACAATTCGCCCTTTGGTCACCTCACCTATATATACACCCCTCTCCCCCAGATCCCCATCCGGATATAGTCCTCCGAATTTTTCATGAAATTCTGAGGTGGGAGACCCTTTATCTTAATCGGAGGATGGACATCTCACTTAAAAAATAATAATTACGAACTCTCAATAATTGGTTTAATAAAGAAGGTTGTATTGCTGTAATCAAATCTCCTTTTTTGTATTGAAGAAGCAAAGTTTCTAGGCTATTTAGTTAGTACTTATAATTATAATTATCATCGTGATATTTTACTGGAATGATTATGTCAGTATAATTAATCGTAAATATATACTTTACTAATTTGAAATGAGATGTTGGGAAGACGTTGTTGAAACAGAAGACAAAAAGATATTGAAGTTACCTCTGACTAGGGTGAGGATGCCGATTGGCATGACGAGGACCGCTACCATGAGATCGGTGATGGCCAATGACATGAGGAAGTAGTTGGTGACGTTCTGGAGGCGGCGCTCCCAGTAGATGGCCAGGCAGACCAGGATGTTGCCGCCCGCGGTCGCAGCCACCAGCGCCACGGCCACCAGCGCCCACCAGTTCCAGTTCTCATGGCATTCCTGGCACATATCTCATCACCGTCCGTCTGAAACATATTCATTATAATATTCTCGACAATATGTTATGATGTTATAATAGTCAGGGGTCAAAGGAATGTAATGTCAGAGCCTGTTGTGTCCAACAAAGGAATCGGTCATATTGGAAATTCTATGGTTATAAATGTAGTCATATTTACCCGCGGGCACTGCATTAGACCTCATTATATACTTTCAATACATGATACATAAAAAATTGAAATTATGAAGCAACCTTAGTAAAATACGTTAGTAAATTTTTTTTTCGAATATCTTTCCTTTAAAGTATAAAAAATGCAATTCAGTTGAGCCGACCTTCCCCTAGATTCATACATAACGACCAGAATTCACAAAAATGTTTTATATCAAGTGAAAATTTCTTAATTTTGCATTAGGAACGAACTAAATACTGATTATCATTTAATTACATAAACACAAGCATTTCGTTATACTAAAAATATTTAGCTAAGGAGAAAACAATAAATAATAGATTACAATTTATCGCAGAATTTAGCAAACTACTAAAATCCGAAAACAAATAATATAACAAGTTTGGATCAGGTTTTATACCAAATAAAAACAATAGTAATTATAAAAATATACTTTTGATTGAAGTACTACTCTACTAATTACGTCTGTATTCTACCTGTAAGGACTCCTATTCATTTATGATACAGAGCTCATCCAAGCATTCATTGATAGCTTTTCCGTGATTATTCATTAATGTGTCTGTATTGAAGAGTCCTAATTTCAAGAGCATATAATATTCTGGCCTCAGAATGTTTTTTAACGAACAAACTCCGATACAAATGAAATCATATCTATTGTAAAATGATGCGCCTCCTCATAAGAAATGGGATGAATGTGGGAGTGAAGGATGGCTATTTCTGTTTCGCCTTTTATTATTTATTCCATAGCCGTAAATCCCGCCTCTTCTGTTTCTTATTGAATAAATGCATCAGCCTAAGAGGTCTTATTTCTTCTGAGACGGTATTCCTTTGAAAGGATTCCCCTCCCTATGCGGCGCTCTATATATAGGAGCGTATTATGATCCTAGGTCGGTTGTCATAGTATAAATTGTTAACTGGTCGTGATCATTAGCTCTCGTTGTGGCTGAATCCATTACCTTAACAACGAGGGTCCTGTAAAAAAGGTGCTGATCCTGTAATTAAATATTTTGTAGGCTCCCTCGGGAGCTAGTGATTGATGCCGTGGTTTATATTCTCCCTTGGGTTTTCTCGATATCACATTAACAACCCTCAGCTCGGCTCTGGTATACTATATCCATTTAGGGTATGTTAGTTAATTAGGTATACTGTTACTAATTACTGGATAAAACTGAAGTATTTCTTCTTTCTGTTTTTTCGGTTGGAAGATGGGGTGGTGTTCAGGAAAAGTACAAAAATAGCAGAAAAACTATTAATTAGTAACCGGTGTTTCACCCTGTTTAGAAGGGCTTTATCAGGGCTGAGTCCAGAACGGAGAATGAATCTCTACGGTCTCAATGAATCGTCTATGAGAGAATCATTGTCCTTTCTGGACTCTCTGATGGAACCCCAATGAAGCTCAGTAAAGTGGGACGAAACTTCGATTACTAATAAATATTTTTTCGCTATTTCAGTACCTTCCTTGCCCGCCCCCAGATCATAACCTGATTGTACCTTCCTATAATCATCACATATGGTAAACTACTATTCTTCCAATATTTCTTTTTTTTTTATCTATTCTACTGATTTATGAAATTATTTTCACTACCGTTTTTTTAATAGCTGTTTTTGGATTTACAATGAAAAATTGGTATCAAATTACCGTTCGATAACTTATTTAATGTTGGAGAGGTAGACCGTAAATGAAAAAACTTTGTGTATGCTGATATTAAGGATCTTGGTTTTGAGGCGTTAAACAAGTAGAGGTATGCTGGCGGTTAGCGATTCCTCGAGGTATCGTCATCAATTAATGATACCCTCAGGTTCATTGAGATATTAATTTATTTATTTTCTTGTTGTAGGTTATTAATTTTACTCGTATATTATTTACATATTTTTTGTCGTTTGAGTAAGATGTTTAATAGAGGGAGTAAGATATTGGGTTCCCTAGACACTCTCAAGTCTCTCGCTGGTATTCCGAGTTGAAGTGGCTCTATCCAACCTCCCGAAGGCAATACCTCCTTGGTGTTTTTCTATTCCAAGTTCTTAACATTAAAAAACCTACCTATATCATAGATCTCCTCACTCTTCGTTCATCCATCCACTCATTAAACACCAGATCCCATCCGAATGATCTATATATGCCCTCCTATAGAACCTCCTTCTTTAGCAAATCCTTCGTCATACGTGCAACCTCCCTCTGGAATTCTCTTCCCATCTCCATTCGCCAGTCCTCATCCATTCTCTCCTTTAAACAACACCTATTCCTTCATTTATTGAATAACCAAACCTCCACATCTTTGTAATCAAATAAATAGGCAGTTATTGATTAACATTATAAACAGTAGTAAAGTCAATATACCAATGTAATTTCATTCTACTATCTGAAAATTTGTAAACGCTCGCCAGATAAAAATCTCACTGTATGAACCTTGTAATTATTCTTATGGGACATATGTCCCAGAATAAAGTTATTTTTTTCATTTTCATTCAAGATAAGACAGGAAAAAAGAAGCTACAAAGGCATATAAATTGGGGGAGAGTACCAGCCAATTACTGTCTACCTTTTGTTTCAGTTTGGATTGCAATGGTGGATATTCGTTTTAACCTCAAGGTAAACCTAAGCTCCGTGAGGTGACCATGTTGGCTTCACATTTGTTTTGAAGGAGAATTCAGTTATGCCAAAGCCCTGTTTTTTTACACTACGTAATGGATGTCTTATTCTCTTCTACTTTCTCCCTCTCTTTTATTCATTAGTGTAATTTATAAGTTTTTAGTCCATTATGTTTATTGCGTATTATTAGAGATCTCTATTGTTTCCCTGAATCAATATTAAACTTTGTTTAAAGTACACTTTATTAGTTTCCTAATGTATGATATATTAATTTTTACTTTTCTAGAAGGTAGTTTTGTTAATAAGAGTGTGATGAATAATTGTTAAATAGTTAAAGTGAAGCTTCATAGCTTCCTATTGAAGAAACAAATTAATAGTCGCATTCATTTTTGTAAGAGTCTCCTTGATTGTTTTGGGGAAGAATGAATATAGTAAGAGGAAAGAACCAAAAGTAATTTGTGTGTTAAATTAAAATATACCTTATTGTTCTGATGTTTTCCTCTAATAGTACTAAAATAAAAGTTTTTTTTTTTTTTGTTCTACCTAGGTCATTCGTCCATTATCAAGCTCAAAGAATTTCAGTATGAATAGCTAGAGACTATAGCTATTCTAACCATTGGAGACATGTTCATTCAAGAATATGAACAATGGTTGTAGGTTTTCAATGGAGCTAGGCAATGAGACCTATCTTTTTTCTTTTTATGCTAGTAGTGTGGTATGCGTAATGTTTTCTATGGCATTTAGTTTTCTGTTCTGCACTTTAATTATAAAATATCTTATTTACCTCAGATTCAATCATTATTGAAATGTTTACAAGAATTGGGGCTCTGATAGTATTCGTTTGACCCTTAGGGCAGCAGGTAAACAGGAACTTTCCCATCCTACCGCTCTTCAAGGGCCATTCACGTAATAGCTACTGACCCCCCAATCTTCCATTCCCTCCTTAAGGGTCTACAGACCCTTTTATAGAGTAACACCATCTGGAGATTTAAATATTTCAAGTAGGTACCGAAGAAACCGCCAGGAAAATATTTCAAAAATTAATTGCTGTAGAATATACCCTGATGTTGTACTGACCATATACATACTATCTTGCCGGAGACAAATTATTCCTTATCATTCCTAATGTTCAGCGGAAATTAAGAAATCTGTTAATTACATGAATTTATTTTATGATCAAGTTCTAAAGGAGAGTTTATATAAATAATTATAAAGAATCACTTATATTTAGGGCATAAGTGTAAATTTTGTGGATTAAAAAGATTTTAGTTTTATTGTTCCAAAATACAAGATGTCTACAGACAGTCAGAGAATTTAATTATTCTTGAAAAATTATAATACAATAGGGAATTTTCGTAAAACTGTCTGAAAATCTGATAAATTTTCCGAATATGTTGTTAAAAAATAATGAAATAAAAAGTTACTTTTTCATCAACACGACTCAGTACATTTTCGATTCCGTTGGCAAATTTACGTTTAGTCTTTCTCATTATCGATTCTCTTGATTTTTTAATAATAGATTCATCCCGTTTATTTATTTATTTTTTTAAAATTTCAACTATAGATTAAAGTATTTGGTAAGAAAGTACTGTTTTTTTAACGGTTGGGCAAGGAGTTGATTTGTTCATGCTCACGCTCAACCATTAGATGTTTTCCCATTTAAGCCTACCCATTTTATAGAGGCTGGATGGACCCAAGAGAGTTGACTCACGGCTACAGTAACAGAATAAATAATTATATGCCACAGCTGGATTAGTAACAAAGTGATTGCAATTTATGTATGAATATAAACTGTAGATGTATCAATTTCCATTTTTAAAAATATTGTATGATTTATCAAATTTATATAATTATTAGTGATGGGGCAGAGGTAAGTGAATCCATCTCAAAAGACTCTTTTAGAGCTCTGAATACTGTGAGCAAGTATAAGAAAATAAAACCGCTTAATATTTTAAACTGTGCAAAAATAATAATAATAATTGAATTACTTAATAATGTTGGATTATTATCAACGAAACTTACTCAACTAGATAACCTCTCTATATTAGTAGATTTTGCTCCATACAAGACGATAAATTGTCGCCTAAGCTTGTGTTGCAAACCCCATACTAATATAAAAGCGTTAGTCCTTAACCTCACTTTCTCATCGTTATCGATTCCGGATTATCCTCTCTGGTGCTTAAGAGAAAATGGCCTCTTAGATGCAATATGGAGATGGTCTTTTTATTATTATTTTATATGGTCTTTGGTCTAAGGTTACCTTATACCTCAAAAATGGTGAAAATAATTTTTTTTTTTTTTTTTTTTTTTTTATGACTTCCCTATACTTTGCCTCATTGTGGCATTAGTAATTATAATATAATTTAATAAGGATGTAAATTGGAATAAAACTTTGAAGTTAGATGATACAAGGAGAACTTGTAATATTAAATCAACCCCGCTCACAGATAATAAGGCCTAGAAGGGAGGCACGGTAGATGGAAATATTTATGATTCATGGGGACTTGACGGTGTAGTTAGGCACAGTAGTGAATGTCGTGCATTGCCGCTTGATCTGGTATTGATTCCTTAATTGTCCTGTTTTTATTTGTCAATTTAGCTCAAAAGAGATACGTTGTTTGATACTTCTATAGCTGTAAATAAAATATTTTAAACGCACCAATTATTATGTTAATATATAATTCAAGATAATACTAATTTATGAGACAGTACAAAAATTATAAACTATTATTTTAGAAACTAAGTGATTATATTTTTATTTAATTTGAATTGGGGAAAATTAGGGAATCAGTAAAATTTTAAACAGCGTTATTAAATTAATAAACCACAACAAGTTTTTCTTGAATGCAGTATAAACATAAGTAATATAGTACAAAGCCGAAGTGATGTATCTGCAGATTTTGATCTAATTCAAAATGGTTTTCTGTTCCTTTGCATTCCAATAAAACCTAACTAAAATATTAAATATAGCCCCACATATGCAACCATAATTCGCTGCCAATGTTTTCAGAAAATTTCCGATTCTCTACTTTTATACGTGAATAACGATGGTTAAAAAATAAAGAATGAGTCTAATCATTTCCTCAATCAAATCTGTATAAATAAATTATGAAAGTATTTCTATACTTGTTTTGTATTTATTATTACTTTGATTCTAATTCCTTTATTAGTATTATTCTTTATTATTTTAACTTTTTCTAAAGCAACTTGTATTTTAAAGTTATAGTGAAATTAAAGAGTACATAATTTATTTCTTTTCCAAAATATTAATATAAAAAAATATTGAAATGAAAAAATTGGAAAAAATAATCTTTAATTCTAGCGTTTTTTTTTTCCTAAATGCATTTATTGATATAATTATAATTTATTTTATTATTACTGATAAAAGTTTATTAAATAAAATTGCTTAAACTTTCTTTAGCATTTTCTACCCGAGTTGCCTTTTAACAAGACTTGTGGGTTAGTCACTTTCCGGATCTGATATGAATTTATTTAATTTAATTTTTTCCTTTCTCGTTTTCAAAGGCCATCTTTGTTGAAAAACAAAGAACCAAGCTGCGGTGCGCCTAGTTTACCCCAACGACCGCTCAGTTGTCTCTGAAAGAATTGTCTCAGCTTCTCTAGAAAATTAGAGGGGACAGTTAATTGGTGTTATGAAACGTCTAAAGCAGCGGTAGCCTCAGAAATTATCGCAGCCTTTCCTTTGGTTGGTTCATTAGTTACTATTGTTATTTCTCCCTAGTGCTATGGGCCTGACATTTTATTTTTTTATGATCATTAAGGATTTTATGCATGAAATTGGTAATTTTATTATCTGAGCTCAGTTCATATGTTTTAAGTTACTTACTCCTATATATAGAAGCCCAGTAATTTGAAAAAATAATGTAATAAAATATTTTTTTTTAAAATAGTAAGATAGTCTATATAAAATGCCAATGCTTATTTTTCTTCCCTTAAAATAGGTTCAAACCTATAATCAATCAATCCGGATAGCTAAACTAACGGCCTTTTCACTTAGTGACTTCTAAATCTATACATAAATTTATCTATATATATATTTTTTTTAAATAAAGAAATAGAAAAATATATAAATTAAATCAAATTTGGGTCTAAATATTATATTTAAGCTACTATTTTTATAAATATCCATTGCTTTGTGTAAGTCAAACTCTCTGTTTGTGGTTAACGAACCATAATCTCGGATTGCCTCCCTCCCCCTCCCGCAGTCAATAATAGGGTATCAATAATGGATTAGTAGGTTTGTTCCTCTCACGGTCATATTCAACTGTCCCAAATCTGCTTATTGGATTTTCTTGGATTATCGTCATTATTTTCCTGTATATGTTTCGAAATTTATCTCTATTTTGTCTATTATTTGTATTATTTTAGCACTATATATGAATCCTGGTTTTTCCAGGTTCCTTACTACAAAAGGGTAGCTTTCTATTGATGTAATAAATAAATGTCCTTAAAATTGGAACTTATTACTCAATTATACATTAAGGATGTTTTCACACTCTTTAGCTTCTTTTTTAGTTACTCCTTCTTTTTCGAGATGTTCCTGTACCATTCATGGCCAATCGGTTTTCAAATAATTCGTGCCAGTTTTGGGGAACCATCTCCTCTAATAACTACTAAATTATCGATTCCCCTTTAATTAAGTTTTTTGCTGCTTCTAATCTTCCTGCACTTTCTTCAAATTCTGGACTACGGGGCGAACCAATGATATTCCCTCCTTTGTTCATAATGGAAGAAACTGATGAGCAGTGAGCTTCTTGAAGATTGTCTCCTGCAACCACTCTCTGGTATCCCTCTCTAATAAAATTGATCTACAACCTAAGTAAGAACCAGTTCGAACTACGGCCCTGATAGCGGTATACTTACCGTGCGAAACCCCTCCACTAGTAAACACAGCCATACTTTTTCCTATATGGTATCCACAATGAATAATTAAAAATTAAAATTCTTATACAATTCTTTAAAATAAGAAATTTCTTTTTTTCTCTTTTGAAATACCTGTGTCTTCATTCGTCGTAAATGGGATATAAACAATTACATTGTTTTTTCTAATACCAGTGCATTCTTCAATTACTAACTTATCAATATTTTGATTTAAAAGATTTTGCTAAAAGATTTGAACCATATAATAAAATTTTGTGATTTCACGATTCGGTTTTCGCTTTTAGTTATAATATAGAGTTTTTATTCAGTAAAATTTACCTGAGATAATAATATACACATATATGCATATATTAGTAAAGCATTGGTCCATTGCATCTAATGTGTGCTGTGATATTTGGTTTGAATTATTCCAGAAAGGTAGGTATGTATCGTTTGGACCGAAAGGTGAACCTATACCTACTAGGTACTAAGGGAGTGGAACATACCGAGACCTGAATATTGGCCCGGCGGCCATCAATCTTCTCCCGAGTATTGTGTTCCCTTCACACATCTTACCCGCTTAATTCCTTTTAAAGTATTTGTTACCTCCTGCCCTTATTTAATCTTTGTCAGGATTCCCTTCAAATTTATTATAAACATAATAACTTTTCTTATGTTCATTAGATTTACTGGTCCAGTCTCCGTCCTAAAGGTACCTATCATGTCAATAATTTACTTATTTATTCTCTCACTTCTCATCTCATTTTTAATTTTTTCTTTATCTTTTACAACACTGGGCACAACCTATGTTATACTTTTTAAATTGCTGTTTTGCGTTCTCTCTTAGATTTTTGATTATTTGTTTGTGAATTAGTAGTTTTTTCTTTCGTAATTAAGTAATAATTTCACAGCTTTTATTATTTTAGTATTATTATAGTGGTATCATTTCACTTCCGCACTAGCAAAGGATTTTTCTATTCATGTTGGGAGAAAAAACACTAATGAAGTCCTAAGAATTAGAAATATGTTCTTGCATTTTTCGTTTTCAACATGATGGGAACATATTTGGTGCAGTGTTTGTCTAATTTATTTATCGATCAAACCGCACGTGTATCACGTATGTATAACGCATTAAACGTTTTACAGCCTCGGCACACCTATATTTCGAAAACGGGTCGTCCGATTTGGCCTAAATTTGGAAAAAAATATTTCTTACTACCTTTATTAGTAGTTATGTTAGCAAAATAATTTTATATGAAAAAGAAACCAAATTAAAAAAAAAAAAGCCAAAAATCTGAGTACATATGCCGTAGAAATGAGGAGCTCCATATTTTGTGCAAACATCGCAACTAATTTTCAAGTTTGATGTTTTTATTTACTCAGTAATATACTGTGAATATTTTGAACTCAAAATACTGATATTTTCAGTCCCTTACACCAGATTCACAGGTTTTTTGAAGCTAAAATTTGGTTTTTAGCTCCTTTAGATATATTAAAATACAGAACTTTTTGCACGAATTACTTAAAAAGTTTTCCAAAATAAATTAATATTATTGATTTTCTAGTTAATACTATCAAAGCAAAACTTCTGTTCAGTACCTTATATTGAAATGTAGACAACATCCCGCCTGATCTTAATCCCTTGCAGGACCGCCTAGCCGCTTATTAGACTAGACCTTCCGTGTTGTCGCCCTCTAATTGCTTATGGATAGTGGCCCGCCCCTCAAGTACATGTAATGGGGGTTATTACCTGTCGGTCAGATGGCTTAATTACAGGAGTGTTGACTTTGGGAAGTTGATCTCATAGCCCCTTCCCTCCCCATGGCTGTATGACGCTACATCAACTTCAGCCCAACTTATTAGCAACTTGGCGCTGCAGTGTTCGCTTCTGGCTCAGCTCGGTTTATTTGTCAGTTATTATATGCTGTCAGGTGGATACATAAATTTAGTTGGGGTATTATCATTTATTATTTTATATAATTTTTTATTTGGAAAAAATATAAGTATGGAATTGCATTATTCGTTTTTTCCAAATAATTATTACATTTGTATAATATACTAATCAATTACTGCTAAATAAATGCTCTATTGCAATCAGTGTATGTAAGTTCTGTTCGAATTTCATATTTTATAAATTAAAAAAAAAAATTGCAAATCGTTACACAATGGTTTATTATTTGAGTTAATTATTTATGTAGTTTCATTTGTGTAAAAAATAGTATCTACTCATGTGTCCGCTCAGTACAATTTTTTAAAAATCCTATTTTTGTTGTCTTAAAACCTGAATGAGGTTAATTGTTCTATTTAACTTTTAAGATAGATTATTGAAAATAATTGAGCTAGTATTTCAGAAAAATAATAATATTTAAAAATATTATTAATGTAAGATCTAAATTCTTTATTAATTCATTACTAGTGAAAAAATAATGGATAACATCGGGAGTAATACCTAGATAATTAAAATATCACAATAGGAACATCCTTGAAATCAGTTTCCTTTTCTCTGCTAGTGTAGTAAATTTTAACATTTGTTTTATTGTAATCGGGAGTGGGGTGGCTCAATGAGTAAAGCGTTGTGCTACTAACTCCAAGGACCAAGATTTGAATCCAGCTGTGGCAGGTAATTATCTATTCTGTAACTGTAGCCGGGAACCGTTCACATCCTCAAAAGTGGGTACTGGTATTCGGGAAAAATCTGGCGGTGGAGCGTGACTATAAAAGAAATTTCTCCTTATATAAACATTTCCATGTATAGTGGCTTGAAATGAATAAAATTTGAATAGCTTCTGTTCGATTTTTATTTTCAAAATGATCTATTCCATTTCAGAGTGATACAAATCGTTATTTTGTTGGTGAAATCTAAGTTTATGTACACGGATACCTGTATGTTTTATTTATTGGCTCTCAGACATAACAGAGTGTATTGTTCCTACGGAGTTGTAGGACAGGTTATAAAGCAAACCAAAATGTGATTGTACCGTAATGTTGGATGAAATAGAGGTCCGTATTGGACGGCGGTATGTTGTATGGAAACGATTTATTACCGGGGGCACAACAGGTGTGTGTGGTCCAACGGGTCTTTTTGTTCCAACATTCCCCCTCCCTCACAGGTATTACTCCATTCATATTTTTTTTAATCTCTTCATTAATGACTCACTCGTCTCCTAATTAGCAGTTTGTAGGCTATCGGGTTTTGTTGTAAGCAAGAGAACAGAATTATTAGCTTGTTCTGAAAATTAAGAATATATATGTATGTGATACCGTTCAACTGAGATTTAATTTTTCTCCCATGAAAATAATTTACCCCTAGCCATACCGAGTTCTCTGATTTTTCAATTTGAAGTTTAATCTATTCTTGCATAATGACAAAATATATGTTGCATTCTCATTTTTAGTGATGGCTAAAGAAAGTGAAATTATTCCAAAAATGACTTTATTTATTATATTTGTGCATGAAAATGAAACATAAAGGAATAGGATTTTTTTTTAATATCAAGATTGGCTGATTGTTATTTGTAATTTTTATATTCAGAATGTTTCTAGTTGTAATATGAATAACTACAAAAAAAATTGCATTGCTTCGTTTGTCTGTAGTTCGACATTCCAACTGAAATTAACTGATTTTTTGTGATCATTTGTTTTTATCTTTTTATTTATTGAGATTGATAAATGGATAGATAATTTATTGGTATTACTTTTACGTTCCATTCCCTTTTTATTTTTAGAATTTCCAGAGTGCTTGGTCACGAACAGGCTCGCGAGTCCGAGTTTATAAATGAGGTTACCCTATAAATGACTGATGCTGATTTAGAAACTGGTGTAATTAACACCGGGCTGAGGATCAAACGATTCCAACTTTGTTAGTATACAAGCCAACTTCTCTGTCCCTCTTAGGTTATTTGCTTTATAGCAGAAGCAGAATAAATCTACATCTAAAACAAATGGTCATTGAGATCTAGCGTTTCGTATAAATAGCAGTGTTTGTGTGGTTGGGTCACATGTCAAGATTAATTGTTTGTTATAGAATTTAATTGCCCAAATCTGTTGTTGTTAGTTAATTTTGTATTGGTTAGATTCCATTTAGAATCGTGCGTGTATGATATAATTGTCGTTATGTTGTGGAGTCTATATAATATAGTCGTGTCTTGAATTAATAATCATTTAAGTAGTGTAAAATGCTAAGTTCACCTGAGACTATCAATAATACTGACCGTATTTCGCAATAATGTCAGTATTACTATTACTGTCATGAATGAACTAAGTTTAAGGCCTAGTGTAAAGGGATTATATTACTTCAATACTGTATTAGCCATCAATATGCTTTCATTACTTTTTGCCCTTTTGATGGTTTATCATGGAAATATTGACGGATGTATTTGTTTGATGTATTTAAATGAAGTATTGAATGATAGGATGATGATTATTTTAGAAGTAGATATCTTCAACTTCTATACGATTTTAATTTAGATGTTTTGTATTTATTAAAACTCTATTTTATTTATTTTTTTAATAAAATTTGTAAGAATATATTTCTTAATTAAACTTTTAGTCAGTAGTTAAACTATTTTATTATTATAAATTGTATTGATTATTGCTGGACTAATTTTTTTTCTCTTTTTTTTCAGGTTTGTTATGTTTAATCACTAAGTCTTTACTGTTCCGTAAGTAAGTTTTAAATAATCATTTAGTTGATTAATTATTTATTTAATTAACCACATTTAGTGGATCTGTAAAATTTCTATTTACATATGTATTTTTTTGAAAATATTTCTAATTTTTAGAGTTTGCACTACTAAACATTGTACTAAAGTTTATTTAAACTTTCTTATATTTTATTTGTACGATTTTTTTTAAATTTGATTAATTCAAATATGTCTTACTAAATATCGTTGTAATCTTCCAATTATTTATTGACTGTGGTGTGTTTTACTTATTGGTTTGATTACCTATAATTGCGAGGGGGAGGGGGAATTCAACTAGTCTTGGCCCTATCATTTTATTTTATTTTTCAATATTTTTATGTAAAATTCTTTTATTTTATTTATTTCATATTACAATATTAAGTGTATAGATTTTTTTTTGTACAATATTCCGCATCATTCAGCTTGAGTTATCACAAAGCTGATAATGGTTTGTTTTTCAGGAAATATAAGTGTATAGAAAATACTTGAAAAAGATTGACGAACAATAGGGATTAATTAATTAATAAAGAACCTGACAGGTCCTTATGAGTCCTTGAATTGATTCCTGATTTCACGTGGGCGAAGGACTGGAATATTCCATAAAGCAAACGTTCCAGGAAGAATATTGCAGACAGTATCAGCGGTGTTATCAAGTGCTATCGACGGGTTCCGGATCCTTTATGGGGAATATTTATTAACTTCCTTTTGTTCTTGGAGTGGAAATAGTCCGTGTAGGGATTGTGGAGAATGGGGAATGTTAACTCTAGTTAACGAGCTGTATTAAGTGCAAAGGTGGTAATTAAGGCTCGTGTGGAATTTATAGAGTGGGCCCTTAAAATCTGCTTTTAATCATTTTACCATTTTCAGGTTGTAGGAGCAATAAGTGTAATATGTCGCATCACAAAAATATAGAATAATGTATGGATGAGTATTTTTAAATAATTTTAATACATTATTCGTACATTCCTTACATTTCTCAACAATAAAGTTACTATTCCCACAGGAATATGAAGTTGTTTGAATTGCTTAGATATTTTACATCGTTGGAACACAACATTTGCTCATTGCTTAAAGAAAAAATGCTAGTTTGGAACTGTGGTACGAGTACTGAGTATGTGTCGGATGTAACAGATAGGAATTTCTCAAGAAATAGGATTTGCTCATTCTATTATCATATGTTCAAATAGGATTTAATAAACTTGACCAAGTTGAAACACATTAGAAAACTGTTTTAGGGACAAATGTTTTGTTTAAAACTGGAAGAATTTACTTAATGGAAACGCAAAGAGTCAAACTACATTGGGGCATTAAGATACTGTTTGAAGAATATACTTGCTGTGTGAGGAATGAATATTATTAATAGAATCAAGTCTTTTTATTGCTGCTAAAAATTAATTTGCCTTCTTTTAAATAGTGGTTATTTTTAATTTTTTTGATGGTTTTGGAAATGTACAATTGCAGCGAAATCATACACAAGTACAAACACTTTAATTGAAATCCCCCATACGCCCAAACAGCTGCTGTTTCATTTGTGTAATAACGAAAAGAAACCAGCTAGCTGAACAGTTACATGACATGCCAAAAGTATTTTGACCTCAACAACAGTTTCTTAACAATCATGGGATATCGATGGTTAATTTGAGCCATAAATTTACCCAGCTATCAAATCTGAAAATAAGAATCATCGTTTTTGAGTACATAGATTATTGTGAGAAATGATTGAAGAACTAGTTTTTGTAATTTTTGCATTGAAAAAAACTTGTTATATTAAAGATAGTATAATAGTAAAAGTAAAATAGAAAAGACAGGTCCATAACTTATGAACGGATTTTACATTTTTATTCCGTTCTGAATAAATATTTCATAGATAAAAGAAAAAATTGATTTATATATGCTGTATCATACTATAATTTAAATGTTTTTTACAATTCAAAATAAATAACTTTGATACCACAAATGGTTTTGACATTACTTATGCCCCCTTTTTTTTAGAGTACTACATTTGGTTTGTTTATTTAGAAAATTTATTATAAGTTATAATTTTTGAGCACGTTGCTTTTGCTTTATAGTTTGTATCCTTGTATCTATAAGTGAAATAATACAACCCTAGCGATTGGGGAATCCCCTGTAGTCAGTTGGACGGGAGATATTTTATGCCGTATTTATCCTATATCCTCGGGAGTCAGGAATTTTTAGATTTGGGAAGCTCAGTTAAGCTAATTGAGGGTTAATTAAAATATTGTTAGATAAGAGTATATGCTATAGTATGTGCTACACTCGCCTTGAGGAGCGGCCAAGTTGGCTGTTTTAACTCCCCTCGTTAATCCTCTGTTAATCAGGCGCCCTCCTCATCTGCATAAGTCTCTGTCACTAATGCCCTGACCCCTGGGGTGTAGACTTTTTGTACCTCTCTGCACTTTCCTTAATCAGCCTAATTCCGTTTAGGAAGTTTAATATTAGTCTTCTAACAACCAACTCATTTATATCTGTTTGCAGGATTTGGAGGACTCGGCATTTTAAATTTGACCATTTATTTTTATTTTTTCTGACGAGTTCTCTACATCAATTTTATGTTTAAGAATGAAACTACACACACCCCGGTATCGTAATTATCATAATTTATAATATTTTAGATAATGTACTAAGTTTTAGTAATGTTTTTCCAAATTATATTGCTTGTCTTCCTGGATACATGTGGTCATCACAATTATTTTAGATAATTATCTGTTATGAAGACTATCTAGACGTCGTAATAACTATATTAAGTATCTAGACGTAAAATAACTGAAAAATTCGTTTTAGAAGTTCGTCATGTTAGTTGGAATATTGTTACAATATGTCTCAGTACCGAAATAATTTCATAAAGTATTGGAAAAAATTATGTCTTCTAAATCTTTTACGATCGTTCAGTGTTCTAGTTCCTTCTAGTTCTCTTTCTGCTCTTTTATATTATATTGTTCGAACGTTTCTAAACTTTGGGAAGTAGTTGTTCTGTTCTAGTTTCTTGGATATTATTGAGGGTCTCTTTTTTCCTTTTGTATTGATTTATTTTATATATATATTTTTTATATCATTCCAAATTTATATCGGAGTTATTACAAATTTGTTAACTATACCTCTATTTTGTATGGACCAAATACGCGGTTCTTCTTTTACGATAGTATTGATGGTCAACAGTTAGAAATCCGATAATTCAACAAGTAGATTGTTTTAGATGTGATGCTAATATAAATCATGAATATGAGTTTATGAAATTGTGGTTTATAATAAATAACAAGCAATATCGTTTATTAATATTATGCCATATAAATATAAATCGTAGAATATAAATTAAGAAATAAAAAACTCGTTATAAATAAACAATATTCGTCTTTTTTCGAAGGGTCTCTAAGTCTATCTCCAAACCTTTTTTTTTTTCTTTTACAGGTCTTATGTTTCTCAGTGGTGAAACTGAAGACCGAAGTTGAACCATTGAAGTTTTAATTAGTTTGCGATCGGTAGGAGATCAGTTCCCGATAAGGGGAGATTAAGAGATGTTTTTTAAAGACTGACCTTCAAGTAGCCTGATATGAATTAAAAAGTTTTCCCTGTGAAATACTATGACCTGCTCTGTCTAGCAGTAACCGAGCCGAGTAACTTGCCTTCTAGTTTCTATATTCTTTAACAGGCTGTTCTCTGGTTTCAAGTTTAACATAAAACCTTGGTTTATTATTATAAAAATGTGAATATAAAAAATGTATAAAATAAAAATAGTACTTAGTAACTATTTGTAGAGTAAACACATGAAGATGGACGGATGGTTTGAAACGTTATTAAAAATATATTATCAATGCAATGTTATAAAAAAGTTGAAGTATGAAGTCTGCTTACTAGTCCAAAAAGAGAAAAAAATGAAAAATTGGTGTTATTATTTTCAATCATGAGAGATAGTTGACCGAGGATGACTTTTACGAGATAGAAGATGGTTGGGGGGTGCGGTCAAAATAAAACACAAAAAAATTGGCCAGAATTTCTAGCCTCCATCAGGGCTGTTAGCTTGTTTCATAAAAAAAGTGCTAGTCGACTTGACTGCGTAACGGAAATGTCATTTTACTCTTTTTTGATATATATTCCAATACTGTATGAAATTATTTCGGTACTGAGACATATTGTAACAATATTCCAACTAACATGACGAACTTTTCAGATATTTTCGACATCTAGATAGTCTTAATAAGAGATAATTATCTAAAATAATTATGATGATCCTATGTATCCAGTAAGACAAGCAATATAATTTGGAAAAACATTAATAAAACTTATAAATTATGATAATTACGATAGCGGGGAGTGTGTAGTTTCATTCTTAAAAATAAAATTGATTAATATTTAATATATATAGCTTCTATTTCTTTTTATCTCAATCCTGAAACAGTGGTAAATTTTCAAGCTTGGCGGTAAGATTTCATCAACAGCACTGGCGAAGGCTAGAAATTCTGGCCGAAACGTTGGCATGATTAAATAAGTTATTTCAACTTATTTGTGTTATATTTTGACCACACCATCCAACCATGTTCTCGTATTATTATTTTTCATTCTGTATTTTTTATCATGTAAATATATTAAAATAATTCGAAATAAATGCAAAGCTTCATAGCATTTAAAATTATTTCTATTGAATATATAAAGTGTCATTTGTATGCCTATTTTAACAGGGTTTTCTAAGAACCCGTCTGACATTTGCGTGGTATTGCAGATAAGTTCATAAGCCTGTCAACTGCTCTAGAAATTAATTAATTCTTTTTTTGACGTTGGGTTCCTGGAAACATGCTCCATTGCGCCACGTGTTGAACTTTCGTTAATTAATCATTATATTATACTGATAATTGAATCTAGTGCGCATGTGCATGAGTGAGATGTTAAATACCTTTATAAATAGACTTACACTAAATAACTTCACAAATACCATCTGAATTCGTAGTATAATCATTTCCGAGAGCTGATCGAGCTAGTTCGTTCCGTTTTAATTTAAAGATATTTAACTGTATTTTAAAATTTTTTTTTTCGTCCGTTCCTTCTGTTTATGCGATAATGATTCAGTTATTCAACCAATGCCGAAACAATGGAGTTGATGGGAGGGCTGGGATATTTACGCGGGTGTAGATTACTGGAGTTTGGTCACGTTTTGTTTTGCATTATGGGCACAACTGCATTAGCTTTGTCGTTGATTTAACCCCTTTTCATTTGTTTGTACTTCTAGTGTTCCAGTTACCATGTTCAATTATTTAATTACAGAGCTGTTGTTTAATTATGAGAATTCCACATGATATACTGACAAATTTATCCATTGTATTTGATATTTCATTAGGAAAATAAATATATAATAATGTTCTTGTTAAATTTATCTAAATTTTCTTAAGCATAAATAAGAATCATAAGGCTTTTTATTAAAAAAAAAAAAAAAAAATATTGATGATTGCTTTTATATACATCATACATTTTAGTCAAGTTTTAAAATTTTCAGAAGTATCTTAAATCACTTATTAAATCTATGAATAATATCTTTTATTTTCAATTTATAAGAATTTTTTTTCAGGTTTAATCCTTTTAAAATATATTATTGGCAATCCATATTCATTGGACAATGGTAATAAAATTTATCATTTTTTTTCCTTTTTCGTTTCAGGCATTCAATGATTATATTGATATTGACATATAAACAAAAAATATTTAATTTATCAAAGAGAAAGTATCGGTTGAAATGGGTGTTCACTCCAATCTGATAATTCCAATCGAGTTTGGATTTATTCGTTCACAGTTTAATTTAATACATTTTGCAATCCTAAATTCCGTTGTTATCCTCTTTTTAGGCTACGGAAAGTTTGAATATTAAGCTCATCTTTATTCATTAATAATTTTTCATTTTAATTATATTACATATATTTCAATGGCAAACCCATTTGAAACCTCTCACAATATGATTAATTTTTTATGCGTTTTTTATTTCTAAAAAGAGTGTAGGTAGTCGTTTTTGTCGTATGATGTTATGGTTGTTTGGAGTATAAAGAATTGTTAATTAGTTCAATGAACATTCCTTATAAACAGTTCATCATTCTGCCTGATTTTCTGTCTATGGTTAAACACAGTATCACCTTATTTCGGCCACGTGAACGGACTTTATCTGCAAATCTTGGTGGCAAGAAAAAAATTCAAACCGTTTTATAGGGGGTTTGCTTGAGAAGAAAGAGGAGACGCTACGGATGACTTGTTCGATTACCACAAAGGGCTGATGGTGCCTTGCCGTGTCTACATTTTTGCCAAGTCCCTCTTTTATATTCTGATGGTGTCTGGACGTTTTCACTTTCTCGCATAGATCAGTTTTTTATCCTTATTAGCAGCACGTAATATTCTGAGATTCCTGGGAGATGGAAGAGCAAGTTTGCCGAAGGAACAGTTTATTTGTTCTTTGTTTATTTCGATGTGACTTTTCATTATTTGGAATTTTAGAGTTAATGGCAATAATAATTTCTTACGCAGATTATAAATTTGGGGTTGAAAATCAATCATTTTACCGAATAAAATAATTTGTTGAGAGAGGTTTTACTCTTATTACAATCTAAGTCGACAATTTAGATTTATTTCGGTATAATGTAATTATTTTTTGTAAAAGCAGTAAAACCCCTCTTAACTGTTCTGCAAAACGTAATCATTATGTACATCTGATTTCGTTGTATTAATAAATGATGAAGTTAAATATATATATATATGTCTTTTGGTGAACGGTTTAATTTGTTAGCTGAAGATGTTTAAATTTTTATTTGCTTTCACAAAGTTGATTACTTTATTTATTTTATCATTACCGCCAGTTTGTCCAAAGAGCCAGTTAAGCGGAATTCTATTGTGTAGTTTTTCATTTCCTATAGTATCCTTACAGACTGTTGTGTTCTGTTATTATTGCTCCGTTCTTCATCATTAATTTAGAAACTGTTCACGTCTGCTTGTTCTGTCACTTCCTTCCAAAATTAATTTCAAGGTAGCACTAGTTGGCATTCTCGTGACAGTCAAAACTTGTTGCTAAACTTTAAGCTGGAGCATTGCGTTCATATACGTTCTTTAACTAACCGGAATAAACCTTAAATCAATTATATGGACCTTCTTTAGACGAGTATTTGAAATGTAATATTCCCTTTTTCAACTTCCATATTACTTTCCGTTCATTGTTTAGCTATATATCAGGTAAGATCTAACATTGTTATTGAATAGTCCAAATTGTGTCTAAATACTAGGCATAGATTACTAAGCTTGAAGGGATTGTTAGTTAGGTGATGGATTAGGATGGGCGTAGATAACTGTTTAATTATATTTAAGGCAACCCTTAATGGCCTACGATAGTAGTTTAAGTTTGGAGTAGCTTGGTGATGTAGTTTCGTGGTACTGACTAAATAGTTAAATAAGTTTGGATGTTGACCACGTTTAAGGGATAGGTTCGACCATGGGGTCTTAAATATCTCATCCTGTATAGCAGCCACAAATATTTTCCACATATATAGTTCCTTTTTTTTTTTTTTTTAATTCTTAAAAAATATGAATTAAATTGTTAATAAAAAAAATACTGGATAAAGACAAGCGAAAGATAAAAAGTAGTAGAGGTGCGAGCATGGATGATAAAATTGACTTAAGAGACGATAAAGAAAATCCTTGGTGGGCGTGAAAGCTCTCCATTATTTACTACGGCCAGGGTGGTGTCTTCGGAGGAGGAAGTCCTAGTGGCCTCTTGATCCAAGAGTCATGTTTTTGCCGTTGATGCCATCTGGAGAGTTGGCTTAGCTCTTTGTGTGTTTCTGAAGTTATGATCTACTGTTTACTGGCCTACCAAACTTTCCAATTTTCATTTTTTTTTTTTTTGTCATTTAAACATGCTTGAAATTTTAAGGAAATGGTATAATTATCAGATGTACGGAAATTTAAATTTTCCTGTTAGTTATTTTCTAGAAGGAATGAGAGAGACGTAAACAGATAAAACCCATTCCTAACGAAAACATGGTGCATTTGACACTTGTTGGTGTTTAGCAGACCCGTTGAAGCTGCGGTGTATGGCCGGTTGGCTTTGCCTCCGACCGCAAGGTGATCAATTAGTGACTTCGACTTCAGCCGTCAAAGATATCTCGCGAGTGTGTCAGAGCGAAATTAGCGTTGTAGATGGAAGGAGCTCGATTAAAGTGTACCCGGGACTCACTAATGATCTCTTCTAAGACCGCCACCGTCAGTCATGAAAATTCTCATCCTGACTTATCTCTTGGAAAGGATATATTCATGTAAGGGATAGTTGTAGAGTTTTATAATTACAGGGTGACTAAGAAGTGCAAATTAAAAGAGATGTTATAGAGTTATCTTTTCTTCCAGTTTTTACAAAAAACAAAAAAAAAAAAATGTGCAGATATGATGCAGATAGGATATCAAAATATATGTTTTTCATTTAGCCTTCAGAATGCGAGAATTGAGTTAGATTCACACTGTGAACTTCCTTTCCCTTCTATACGGCTCACGTTCCCTTTATATAATGTATTCTTAAGTATAAATTCATATTTTTTCCCTTATTTTTCGTTCAATATGGAGAGAAACATATTTTTTATTAATGAGCTGTCGCTGGTTGATTCTATTTCTTCAAAGTTTTTTTTTATTAAAAGTTCCTGATTCAATTTTCAAAATCAGTAGGTGAGAGAAAATGTGACCCTTTTACCACTTTGACATCAATAAATAACGTACATAACGAGATATTGTCAAGCTAATTTACAGAAAAATATTGAAGTCATTTATTAGTTCTCAATACAATATTATACTGTAATCCTCTTTTCATCGAAATTTTTTGAACCCAAAATACTTTTTTCTTTTTAAGAACTTTCCTTTAACTTTTGCAGGTATTACTAGAGTTTCAATTTTATGGTAGATATGATCACATTTGATGTTAAGTAAGAAAGAACTGAACAGTTTGTTAAATGTTATTCCAAAAATGTTCGGAAAGTATGCGAAAACGTTTTGGAAGAAATTGGAACCTGTTGTGTGAATCGGCCTTTCAGACGGTTGCATTAACTTAAAAATTTCTCCATTAATATTGATTTAATTTAATTTAAGTTAATAGAAAAAAAAATTGTTAAACCCATCTTAAAGTGTGTCTGAATTTTTAAAAAATAATTTATTATTGTTAATGCAATATAATTTATCGAAAATATTTTTAGAGGCACTGCGTACTTATGTTGATACTTTCAATTTTGTAGGGAAATAGTTTATAAGTTTGTAAACGTTGATCGTTAGTGAGAATTACATTGGGATATCTAATGATCACATTATAATTTAGGTGTGTATTTACATTTGATGAAGATTATAAACACTAAGTCGTTTGCCTATTCCTTTTTTACGAAGTTTATTTTTTGAGTATTAAGAAGGTTTTGTGGGCGGGCCTTGAGGCTAGATCATAACTAAGCGCCTCTGAAATTCCTCCGTGGCAACTTTAAGGAGGGTGGAAAGTTTAATAAGCCGAGATGACAAACTCCTTTTTTTGAAGCCTTTCATTTTTTCCTTTCTTAAAATTGAAGCAATATTTGAGAGGTACTCGTAAACCGTAAAGTCCCTAAAGCCGTAAGTGAACTGGGACTTTGGAGCCATTATATCCAAGTTGAAAGCCATTGTCTGATATCGGGTTACATTTTCTTCCTCATCGCTCGGACTATGTAATTTTCCCGAAGTTCTTAGCCAAGTGTAGTAAAGTCTTGCAGCTCCATTAATCGTGGGATGGTGATTACTCAGGCCTTAAACAGTGTCATCGTATGCTCATTTAATACCTGTTAACTGCGGTAAAATTAAGCCTTCCTTCGCTAAGATAAATTAATGCCAGGGATGTATGCTTGTAGATAAATGATCATTGAACATTCCTCGTCTGTTCAGGTATTTTTAAGTTTGTCAAAGGAGCCCTTTATAAGTGTTTCCCTTTCTTCCTGGGATGAATACCCTATTGTTCTCTATCACACCATGTGGAATAATTTGTTGTAAATGAAAATATAGATCCAGCTTTGATAATTTAAACTCAGATTGGAGCTTTCTTATATTTTAACTAGTTGGAAATCTCGTCCTCACTTTTAATCCGCGCCTCCCTCCTCGTTTATATATTTTTAAAACCTGTTTTTGATCAATTAAGTCAATGAGTGAGAAGTTAAAAACACACATAGCCAGGTTTTATTATAGAGATATAAACAAAAAATTGGTGTCCATGGGAACTTGCACAGAATAGTTCAGAGCAATAAATATTAGTAAGATTTAGATGATATCATTATTTTTCTTTTGTAGACAATTAAATTATTAGGAAATAGATAATTTATGAGTTATTCGAAAATTTATTTTTTTAAGTTTTAGAAATTTTTTTTTTGATTCACTTTGATTCTGAATTCACACAGAATTAAGAATCAAAAGAAACAGAGTCACAGAACCACTAATGATAATCTCAAGTTCTAAGATAGACAGTTTAGTTTGTGAGAAACAGTGATAAATAAATAGTGAGTGAGTGGTATCTTTTATTTTATTTGTAAAAAAAAAAGAAAATGAAATGGGTTTCCTAGAAAACCTCTACAGAAAAAAAAAAAAAAGCCTTGTCCATGTTTACTAATGTTAGTGCGATTTAGATGATATGAGTTTTGTATTACTGAAAATATTATTTTGTTTCAAATGTGAGTCTCTGATCTTCAGATGCTGATTTTTCGATTTATTCAGAAAAGTATATATATATATATATATATATATATATATATATATATATATATATACATACACACATATACATATATTTTAATGTATAGTTTAAACAAATTTCTTTTTAAACCAATTAAATTCCGAATTTCTCGAAACCCAGTGCCAGCATAAGGAGAACCACCATTAATAATTTCTACTTCATAGGCACTAAATTTTTAGATTCTGTGATCAATAAGTCAGTGAGTGGCATTTTTGAGACACGCACGATCCAGCTTTATTGTATAAATAATTATTTATAATTTAAGATTTTAAGAACATTCCTAACTATGACTAAATTATAAGTAGGCATTTATTTGACCCGTTTACTGTACCATTCAAAAGTTCTAGAACCATTACAAACGCTTTGAATGTCATAAACATCATTGAGCACTCCCACGCCACGAATGTTTAATTGACACGTTTCAATCAATCACTGTGTATTTTTAAATTTACTTGTGGAATGATGTACGATTTTTTAACTCACCTGAATATATAGTCATTCTTTCTGTTCTGTAGAAGTTATTTATATTTCGCAGCACTCTGATATCAAATTGCTTTTTACTTTAGAAATTGATGAATAAAGTTTTAATAAGCCTGGGATATTGCTATATTCGGTTCTCGATCGATACATTTTAATAACTATTACTTTAGTTAAAATGTACTCGTCTGCCCAATTAAAATATGTGTTTATTGCAAATATATTTCTTAGTTTTTAATAACTGGATAACATTCAGGTAGGGTTATTGATTGTGTACCTTTTAAAATTAGTTTCGAGTCTCGTAGTACTTAGGATTTTTCCTGGAAACCTTTATTGTTGGGCGGTAGTTATGAAGAAGTGAATGATTTTTTATATTAAGTTTTTTGATGAAAGTAGTGGTAGTTAAATGCTTTGTAACAATATGACATAAAATGTTGCGATTCTCTGAAATAAAATTATTATTTTTAAGAATTTGACAAATTAAACTTGTTAATTTTAAGTGGGCTAATACTAATAATATAATACCATTGTTAAATTTAACTCGTAAAGAGATCATTATTAGTTTGTTAGAGTAAGGTTGTAATCTGTACTTACTCCACCCCTGTTAGAAATAACTAGGAAATAGAAAACAAAAAAAGATAATATCTAACTAATTTCTGCTTATCTTTGCCTTATACACTAATAGAGATTCTTGATTACCAAATGATTCCATAATTAAATTTTATTTCGTTACTTGATTGTGATACATTCTATCACTAGTTTGTCAAACTATTTAAAATTATAAAAAAAAAAAAAAGAAGGTATCATACTAGAAAGAACTCGACACAACCATCGTATCGTAGACTACATACGTAATGTTTTCTGACTTCAATAACAATCACGAGAAGTAGGGATTTTATTTATTTATTCTTTTTAATTATAAATATTCAAATTCCGTCTAGAACGGCGATTTTTCATTTTCTCATAATGATAGATTTGTATCTTCGACGCATTTCTTCAATTAGGCTTAGGATATATATAAATGAAATGCCGATGTATCCAATTTTCGTCTTCATATCTCCTTGTTTAAAGACGTGTCTCACTTTTTTACCTATTAGCATGTTTCAATTTTCACCTTTTAAACTACGAGTATCCTCTCCTTCAGTTAACCCCTTGTTAACCAGTGTATGAAATCCTTATAAAATTATATTAAAAAATTCAACCGCTAGTAGAGCATCGATTTCAATCTATGGAGATTCGAAATCTGATTTGAAATTTTGAACAGGACGTATTGGCAATATTCCTGCCGCAGCCGTTCCACTCGAGCATTGTTGGCTTAGCCCTATTTGATCAGCCTTTGTTGAGTGATACGATATTTGTCCATTTGTATTGGGCTAGTCGGATAAATATTGTTTTAATAATCTGGCGTTTGTGTGTACTTCGCACCTCCACAACACAATTGCGATTAGTTTCCTCAACTAAAATGTGTTTATAACATTAAATTGGATATGAAAAATCTTGAATCTTTGAATTAAACCTCTATACCCATAGAACAAACTAGACCCCTTACTAAGTCTTTTTGAAGGCATTTTCTCTTTTGCCGTAAATGAACAAAGTGCAAGAGAAGGAAACGGAATGAATTTTATTTTGAAAGAGTCGTCGGCGAGAAGTGTCTATAACAGCGGTCTTTTTAAAAGGGAGGGTCTCTTGAGCTCAAGAGGAAATTGACGCTACTTTTGATGGCACCTTCTCAAATTGACGTACAAACTTCTTGCTAAAGGGAAAAAGCTCTACCGTCTCCGGCTTAGAAATATTTTGTTGTATGCTACAATTTTTAAAAAATAAAATTCTCGTAAATTCCTTCTTACTTTTGTTCTTATTATTTTAATATTAGCCTGTCAACTTGACCGAACTTGAATGTTTCGCTTACAATCCTGACTTGAGAATGTTAGGTGATAATTTTAGTGTTTTGGAGAAATAAACACTCCCCAATGGAAACATATTTCCTCACACCTGTCAAAACTACCTT
Source organism: Halyomorpha halys (assembly GCF_000696795.3). Classification (NCBI taxonomy): domain Eukaryota; kingdom Metazoa; phylum Arthropoda; class Insecta; order Hemiptera; family Pentatomidae; genus Halyomorpha; species Halyomorpha halys. The sequence continues at coordinate 886,141 of NW_027107821.1, read as the reverse complement.
CTGAAAAGAATTTAAATAAAATCAATTTCCATATAGACTAGAAAGCAATTTCCGTGTTGTTATATATGCTACATTATAAAAGAAATTTATCTTCGGGCATATTATAGATTGAATCTGAATGAAATTTAGTATATTATATACTCATTTCTAAGCCATGTAAATGGTGCATTGGTTTATAATATGCTATATTACGGTTTATTGAAAATTTATAAACTGAAAGTTGATTTGAATAAAAAAAAAATCCTGAGGAGTGCGTTTTTAACTTTCTTGACACCAAGAAAAAACATATCCTTACTTCTTATTAAAAAAAATGAATCAATAACTCATCGTTAAAAACCAATTTAAATTTAAATAAAAATATATGTGAAACAATAAAATTCATATATTTTAGTATTAAGAATAAGGGTACTTGTTTTGAATAAAATGGGTTCAAACTGTTAGTATATAATCTAGGTTCAATGTTGTTAAATGTTCTCATATTTTGTATTTAGTGTATACGTATATACGTAGTGTAGTATCGTAATTAAAACTAATAGACCTTCAAACCATTTTGCTACCATATGGTGGCAACAATGAATCTTTTATTATTAAATTGAACGTCGTTATTGTCTAATTTAGTACTTATTTGAGAAATCGCCTGGTTGAAATCGTTAAATTCTTTTATATTATTTCATATTAATATTCTTTTTGTTTATTTTTTTTTCCAATTGTGTACTTTATCAAGATTTGTATGGAATATCAATTCTGAATTGCGCGTTGCCGTCAAGTCATAGGGGCGTATAATGTATCGAGATTAATCTTGTCGGACTAAATGCCGTGACGACTAAATGTTCTAAAGTACCTGAATTCCCTCTGCTATCAGAGCCGGCCTTTGTTGTAATCTAATCAAACCGAGTGGTTTCTATTCGCCGTTTAAAATTAAATTGGTTTTGAATGTCAATAGTAGGACTTATTGCGTTAGTTGCAGTACTAATTGTTTTAAAAAAATGAATAAAATCGGGCAGAAGCAGTAGTCGGTAATTTAAGGAAATATAGATAGAATAATGTTTCTCCGGCAGTAATATTTTATATACAGCAGATTGTTTAAAAAAGCCATCATTAAAAGTCGGTTTCTTTTCTATCATGAAATAAAAAAAAAAAAAAAATGATGTAATTAAAGGGGAGACCTAAACCCCAGGGACGGTAGAATACGAACTTAACAGTAATTACCAGCTTATTACAATATTAAATGAATCCCTTTTAAATTAAGAATTTAATTTAAATTGCTAATGGCCGAGATAGATGAATGACTACTCCCACATAACTTTATATTTGTTTCGGCGACTCGCCACTTAAAAGTTGGGTTCGAACTTTTGGACCTGTTTAATATTTCTTTTGTTCGATATTTAATTTCCTGTCTTTTAATGCTTTTTTGTCTCGGTCCTTATTGTTTGGCTATTTTCGTGAACCATTTGTTGAATTAACAAACCCAATTTAAGTTTTTTTTCCTCCTTCTAAGATTTAATTAATTTTAAATTAAGAATTTTCCCTGTGATATTATCATCTTTATTCCTATTTTTTTTTTTTTTTATCCAACATGCTCTAAGCTGCTCTACCGATTCTATTCCAGTAAGAGATACGGGTAAGAAATACAATTCAACTATTTGATAGAACTACATATTTCCAACATCTGAATGTTACATATCTAAATTTAAATATGGAAATTAACCTTATTCTTTTATATGGTAAAGACTTTATCTCTGCATTTTCTCCTATGTTTCGCAACTTGAAACAGTTTACTACAACTCAAACTACACATTGATCATCGCACTGCAAGAAACGACTTAAATGATTTTAACAGATGGTCTTTAAAAGTTATAGAAATCATATTAACAATAATACAAATAATTTTTTTAACTCTTAATTCCTAATTATTTTGGTACTTAAATTTAACTCTCTAACAAATATATTTTAATTAATTTATGCAATCTTTATATACATATTTGTTCTTAGTTTGTATTAGTTACAATTATTTGGAAAAATAACATTAGTTTAATTAAGATTGTATCTGTGACAAAACTTATATAAATTTCTTACAGATTTCGGAATACTCCTCTTTCTTCATAAAGATTTTGGAAAAATTATTAATTTAACTTTTCTTTTCATTCTTCTAAAAAAAATCTGATTCGGACAAGAAATTTTTTTTAATTTAGTTTATTATATTTTTTCTGTTTAAGTTATTAGTACCTTTTTGTTAATTTTAGGCCGTATATCATATTTATTTTATAAATTCTTATGTTAATTTAAATGTCCAATTATAGACTTCATTTTTCAAAAAACATTTTTACAGTAATTATTTCGTTTAAAAAATTTAATTTTTATTTTATTTAGCTATGTACCTTTTACGGAATAATAAACCTGCACTTTTATATGTTCACATTAGCGTTTTAGAAATCATCTATTCAAGGAATGAACAAAATTTTATACATGAAGAATTGATTTATAACAAGCTGTTCAGTTTTTTTATTTTAATTGTGCCTAATAGTTTTAGTTTAAATTAAATTTTTTTTTTTGATTTTGGGAATTTCGAAATGACAAAATTGATTTATCATCTTTATTTATCTAGTATTGAACTTTTGTATTAAAATTTTGCATTTTTTTTTTGTTTCAATTTGTTATCAGTTAAATCCGATTTCTTTTTCTTTTTTTTTTTTAGGGGCATATAGAAGAATACTTACTTTTTTTATTTATGAATTTTTTTTATAAAAATAAATGTTATTAATACCTTTTGTGACCTAGCTAACCGCACTATGAGGTACTTTACTGATTCGATACCTACGTGCAACCGCCTGTCCTGTCGCCATATCCAGACGATACTCCAGGAAGGCCCTGGGCACTCACTCGGCACCGAACAGTTGCCGAAGACTGGCCGTTCTCTGTCGCTCCAGTTGGGCCTCGCATGCGCGTTATCTGTCTGTCCGTATGTTGCTTCTGTCCGCTATATTATACTTGATTTTAAGTTACCCCGATAAGGGATAATGCAGAAACTTTAGCAACTTGAATACTCTTAAATCCCCTGAACCTGGTAATGCATTGTTTTCTTGATGGGCAGAGACTGTCTTTAATTTGCAGTATAACCAAACCATCCGGGATCAAATGTAAAATGCAATCTGTGCAACATTTTACAGCATGTTGTTGTATGAATTAAGATTCAAAAGAATTTTATAAAAACTAACATTGAGCAAAACTGTAAAAACATTTTAACAGTAAATTTACATTGCTGGTAACAGTTGTTCGTTCATAACTTAGGCATTCATTATCTTATTGATTATGACTTTAATTTAGGTTTTAGTTTTACTAATACTGTAATGTCATCTTTGATAATTTTGTACTAATAATATTACATTCATCTCGCCTTCATTCTTACCATAGGCCCAATGTTTTCTTACTACACTCCTTTATTTGCAGGACATTTCATGACCTTTTTACCATTCCTTATTTCAGAAAACATAAAACAATCCGCCGTACATTGAGTTGACTTTCTTGTTCGTTCTTTGGCAGGGATATAATATATACTTGTTCTCCCCCTAATCATATGGTTCCCAACGGGTGTTCCGCGAGCTCCGAGCGCATATACATTGAGATTATTGTCGATTTTCAAACCTTCTCCAATTCTGTAGCGTACCTGACTCTGGAATTTCCATTTTTTTTTTACTGATCCTGATAGTTTTATGATTTTAAGAAAGAATTCATATTTTCCATTTTTTTTTTATATATACAGGAGCTCCTCCCGGTGGAAATAACAAAAATGACTTCTTTTTTTTTACAGTTTTTGAATTCAGTTTTTCATTAGGAGCCGTCACTTTTATATTTGTTTTATCGTGCTTATCTTTTCCTTGCAAATCAGTTTACAATAGTTGATTACTTGAATTAATTATTTTATTATTTAAGAAAATAACAAATGATAGAATATCTGGTGTTTTTGGATTTTATCTATATGTTGAACTGTTTAATTTCACATTTGAGGTTGTAATTTGTAGGTTGATTTTAAAGGTTCATTAATGAAAATAATAATCCCAAACTAATTAAAATGCTCTGTATGTTTTTATTTTAATTTTAATTTTTTTTTTTTTTTTTGTATTATTTTAAGAAAGTGATACCTAAATACTGTGGGTTTTTTTCTCAATTTTGGTAAACGGCTGTAGGAATGTAATTGA
>NW_027107821.1:848790-881895 GCF_000696795.3 Halyomorpha halys | reverse complement strand
TACTGTGGGTTTTTTTCTCAATTTTGGTAAACGGCTGTAGGAATGTAATTGACCTTTTTTAAAAATAAATGGCAGACGAGATTTTGAAGATCATTTTTTTTTTTTTTTTTGTATTATTTTAAGAAAGTGATACCTAAATACTGTGGGTTTTTTTCTCAATTTTGGTAAACGGCTGTAGGAATGTAATTGACCTTTTTTAAAAATAAATGGCAGACGAGATTTTGAAGATCATTGTCGAGTGACTTCTCCTCTTTTGTGCTACATCTAAAAAAAAAATCCACCTGAAGACTCGGACAACGGATGGATTGTTTTTATTCAATTTTTTGGATTCTATTTATATTGAAATAAATTAAATATTCCAATTTTTCTCATCATTACAATTAACATAATGATGTGTATAATTAATGTACAGTACGCTGTAGAGTTTGTATAAATAATCGATACATATTCAATATTTAAATTTGTATAATGTTAAATGCAGATTAACTTAAGTACATTGATTAATAATATTTTAAATATTAATCAGTAAAACCTCGGACGGTTATTTGTATATGTTATGCAATCATATTTGTATATTAATTATGAATAATAGAAATATATAATAATAATAAATATCTATTTTAATAGCTATTAAAAATATCTATTTTTGAAGCTTGAGAATAAAGGTAATATGTATTTGAAGTGTATATGTCCCTTATTTACTCTTAATATTTACTAGGGTATTTAAAGTTTAAAAATATTAAATCATTTTCTATATCTAAGAAATAAAAATTTGCCAAAATTTCATATTTTAGGAAATTGTTTATTGTTATTTATATGTACTGTAAAGTTGTACCCGACAGTTTTGTGTTCCCGCCTTCGAGTTGGGGAGACTTGAGTTCGATACTCGGTCAACCTAGAGATTATCTCTGAGGAGAATAAGTCTATAGCGGAGCCCTTTGGACGGCGTGAAGATCACTTAGTAGCCACTTGAATAAAGAATAGGATATGTCCCACTGCCTTTTTCCTTTCCGCGCCGCTACTCATCACATGGACCGATTCCCAGTCTCTTTTATAAGGAAATCGAGCCACGTATTTAAACCTCTGGTAATAACTATTTATTAATTATAGAAATTTCTTATACAATTAACAATTAGAAATTCGTACTGATATATTTGTCATTATAATAAGTTTTTATAGATGGCCAACTTCTGTACTAGGAAGTGACATGGTTAATATTCATCATCAACTTTTTAAATAAAAAGGCCGGCGTAGTCCATGACGGTGAACAGTAGGAGAGAAAGAATGTAAGATAACGTTTATATTTATATGAGTTTGTGCCTTAACTACTGGTAGATATTACTCTTCTTTAAAGGAAAATTCAATACAATTATTTTTTGTTATTGATAATTTAAAGTTTATATTTGGATACCTTTTGCTTCCTTAATACCGAAGGTAGAGAAACTTTCTTTACATTTAGAATGTAAGTACTTGTTTTTAATGGCGAATTATTTTGTCCTCTACATCGAGTTTAAATTTTAGTCATCAAAAAATAAATTTGGTATATTCCGTAACTGTACTCAAACTTACCACCAATAATTCAATGTAGATGAAACGGTGAAAGTTGGTTTCTAGATAATTCATTATCAAATTTATGAAATTTGGATGTATGTTCACCCTTAACGTCTCGTTCGATTTGGCCTAAAGATAGAAGAAGTGTAGAAATGGACCAGTATTACTTTTCTCAAATATAATTTTTTACTTTCTCTTATGTCTAAGGAATTTATGTTTATCAACCTCGCATATATCATATAACAACCTGCATAAAAAAAAGGAATGTTGGCCGGCAACCTCAGTCCCTCCCAAAACCTTAACTCTCTCAAAAAGCAGAAAACAAAGCGGCTGAGTGAGGTTATAATCGAAAAAGTGGGTATTTGACCCTTTAATGGCTGATGGGGATAAATCAAATGGTAGCAAGGAGCCATGTGACTAAGATATAGGTGTAGCCTAATAGTACCGTGATTGAAAAGAGGACGTGGCCTATAGGTAAAAGTTAAGGTCAAACCTTGTAATATGCGAGTTAAGGAACCGGTATTATAAATTTAAACAATTGCCACTTGCCCAACTGAACCTAAGTCACTTTAGACATATGGTTCCATGTGTTCACATATCCTTACAAAAGAAACTCAATAAAAACAACTACGTCCCCATAAGGCCCTTGAGACCATTCTAACAGCCCTTTCAAGCCCTTAGTATCCTATATCAATAGCAAGGGCTGACACTTAGGCAGGTACATGCTGTCATCTCACAATGGACTTGCATCAGTCAAACTATTTTATGGTTAACATATGTAAGTCAGTACACACAAGTCTTAGGTCATGGTCTCTTTCTTAGAAATATGACCACCCAACTTCTCGCCACGCCTTTTCCCCCTTCCAGATATTTACTTCTAAAATTCATAGGCTCACTACCCCCCACCTAGTCTCTTAAAATTATCCGATTGGTCAAAACCCCTTTCCTATTTCACTATTCTTCCTACCCCCTCTTCTCAAGTGTTCATATATATTTCCTAGACTAGATAGCTAAGTTAGAGAAGTTAGAAGAAGAGAGACACTCTGTAACAGTAACAGTAACATGTAGTTCTTGTAAATATGTTAGAATAAAGTCATTTTAGTCTTCACTGATTTTTATGATATGTAACTTGCGCAATAAAAAGGTTAAGGAAGCCGTACGGACCTAAATACGTGGCCATTCTTGTTTACATTTGTTTATTTCATATTTACTTTTTTTTTCTCAATAATTTTCAAACTGAGCTCTTGGCATTTCGTTATGACATTGAATTTTTTTTGTAATTGTTTCAAATTTCGTGATTCCTAGTTTTTGAGGAATAAAATATTAGTTTTTAGGCATTGAAATTAATATGGAGTAGTTAAACCAAAAGCAGAGCAGAGGATCTGGACTGTTGCTGACAATTTGTTAGGAGAGGAGAGAAGTGACCCCCGGGGAAGGTGATATCCTAACCTCCTCATAATCATGTTAAAAGCTTTGACCCGTTCTGTGACGGATGACCTAGGCTGCCTCCTTAAGCACCGGTGTTTCCAGTCGGAATATCTTCTCGCTCTGGGATATTTTCAATTTTTTAAGAAATACAATTTTCCTCTACAAGCTTTTATCTACTTCATAAGCTGGTAAAGTAGATAAGACCATGTTAATCATAATTGGTATAAGTACGAAATATTTAAATTATTGTTATTACTGTTCCCGCCTCATTTATGCCGTATCACTTATTGTGACACTAACCATGTCATTTAATACTTGTTTTCGTGTATTGCATCAGAGTTGTGAGAGGTGATTCAACTTGCTGCCATAAGGTGAAACACGTTGGACCTGAATCGATGGTGAAACGTGATTTCACATGTATAGAAATATAATCATAAATTGAAGCTTAACTTAATACTTATTTGTAAGAATATCAGATACATATGTTTTTTTTTTTTTTTATTCGCTTAAGAATGAATTGTTCACTAAAGCTTTAGCTGCGATTCCTAAACCTTTTCAGGTCTTGGAAGTGAGCATTGCATCATAATATCTATCTTAATTCAAGAACGAATATTGGAGAAATCTAAATTTTTTGTACCCTTTTTAAACTCTGATAACAATATCAATCACATAAAAAACAATGGTTTGTAATCATATTTGTTAATGTGTCTCTATACATATTACTTTTTTTTATTTAACTAGTGGGGAGCGATTTCCTAAAGACGGTTTGAATAGCTCTTCATCTTTTTATCTCCCTCTTTCACTTTCTCTCACTCTCTCTCCTACCTCTCCAATCTTTTTATGTCGTTAAAATATTAAAGCTTTAATCGTCGTTTTTCTATTGGTGTAAGTCAGAAATGGTTACGTGGTGGCTTTTAATACTTGATTATAAAGTTTCTATTGATATAACTTAAGCAATAGATACACTACCCGCATACATTCTTCATTGGTATATCTCAGAAATGGCTTGGAGCAGATGGTATAATATACTTGAAATATATATGTAGGATACACGTAAACGACTTTTATTTGATAAATTGTCAATATGGTCTATGTTTACTAAGTCTCTACTGTTGTTGAGATACCCAGTTTTGTGGTTCGATGTCTATATTCTATTATCGTATATGGGGAAAATCTCCGGAGCCTCCTGTTGATTCGCCTCGAAATGAACATCAACTATCGCTATCCGGAATCAAATCGATTAGTGTTCGTTGTGTCGAATTCACTCAAGCTTGAATATTTTAATTTATTTTAATATTTAATAGTTTTAAAAACAACTTACTATTTTATATCCCTTCCTTTCATAAAGTTAGGGCGGTATTATGGCGACTGTAATACTGAGATTGTAAAATTATACAGTAATACTCAGTTTGTTGGAACCTTTATATTTGGTGCGGAGTTAAGTTGAACGACAATGTGGGAGTATTGCTTCACGTGACGGTCCTTTACTCACTATATATAACAAAAGATAGTGATATCTTACAAAGTTGTCCTAAAAATATTGAATTTTCTTTTTTACGTTTTTTCTTTAATCGCTAAGGAAACACTATATCCGAGTTACATACGGTTTGATGACGTTATCGTACCACTCTCGGGTAAAAAAATTGTGGCTTTTTAATAAAATTATTGAATTACATAATCCTGTGTTGTTAGTACGGGCGTAACACAGCGCGTAGAAGAACCATATGCTGATTATGACAATCGCTTATATTGTTTTGTTTTTTAGGAATCGAGCATTGGCTATTATAATATAATAATAAATTTTATACATAATTTGTCATTCATGCATTTTCATTCTGCCCATATCACTCTATCGCTTTGATGACAGTGACTGCTGGTCTTGGGTAATGAAATGGAAAGTTGGAGTGCTCATCGTCCGTTAATGCCTTTTATCATATTTGGGACTTGTCATTTAGAATAGATTATATTCGTCAGTTTATCATGTATTATCGCGTTCAAGTTCTCTAGTTTAGTATTATATCTCCTATGAAATATATTTTTAGCAATGTATGTTAACTTTTTTCACTATGTTTATCTTCGGTATAACTTTTAAACTCTTATACTTTCACTAGAATAGTTTTTAATAATAATCGGTCAAATATTTAAATTTCAGTTGCTTCAAATCAGGTCTCATCTGGTTCAACTATGAATATATTTACCTGCGCTTTCAATCTATCATTACTACAGGAAAGTTAAGGTAAAATGATTGATAGGGAAAATAAGAAGTTGAATGAATAGAACTTTCCGATAAAGCCTTTTAGTAACGATATATAAGAACCTCCAGACTTATGTTTTCTTAATATTGAATTATCATAAACATTTGATGCGTGTTTCAATTGGTAAATTCAAGTAATTTAAGAAAAAGTAACATTTAAATTCAATTGCAGAAAACAACGTACATGATTAAATCATATAATGAGAGGTTTCAAATAGGTTTGCCACTGTAACGAATACAAATTAATGGAACATAAAATGAGTTATAAATAATAATCTAGATTCTTGATTGTAGGATCCTTTTTGATTGTTTCATTTATTTATAAAGAAATATTCATATAAAAATATTTGTTCTATATATTTTTGGAAGGGTGGGAAAAATAATGATCCTGGTTTAAAACCATTTGTTTTTTTTTTAGTGTTTTCAAAGTCTCTATCTATTCTGGCTGTAAAAATAGTATAAGTCTTAACTTCAAAACCTATTCCGACCATTTTCTTACTTAATACTAATACTAAGATTTAGTCCCTATATAAGTATATGGATTATTTTAGAGAATGTTTCCCAAAATAGAACATTGTCAACAATTTTTTTTGTTTTGTTAATCATAACATACCATTTGCAAATGATAAGTTGAAATATAAAAATCCTTTGTAGTCTATGAAGTCTTTAGTATTATTTATCCTTATATAATTCTTTATCAGGAGTGTTCCTATGTGCTGTTCTTCTTAATGAATCATTGTTAGAAAGACTAATCCACTTCTCTTGAGATTTCCTGTTTCGAACATTCCAATTTACTAATGGAACTCTCTTACCTGTCCAACAATGAGCTCGTGAATTATAGTTTTAATGCTGTCGGGCTCTGAAGTTGTACCAAATCCACATATATTATTATATTATAGAATTGTTTTAGACTATGTATCCATTAATTGAAATAAAATAAAGTAGTTCACAAAACAGGATTAATTAATAGACTCAGAATAATAATATTGAAGCCAGATTGGGCTGCGACATTTTTCGAAATGTGGTTTACTCTGCGGTAGCTTAGGTCAGTCCTTTCTTGGCGAGTTGAGACCATGTGTCGCTTTTGTGGTTTGCCTTACTCCTCACTTTGTCTCGTCTCTCTCTTTTTTTTCAGACGTGTTGAATGTCGGCCTTATTTTTGTCAAAAAATTAAACTTCAGTAATTTAATTTTTTGTTCATATAAAGTTTTGATCATTTAAGTAACTCGACATTCAAATTATCCTATTTGATATATTTGCGAATGATTGATAGAATTTTGTTTTCAAATTTATTAATTAATAACCTTGAGAAAATCTTTGTAAAAAAATTTTATTAATTATTTCTGTATCGCAAAGAATCTAATTTTTCAATAATACCGGATACTGAACTAAACGTTTACCCGATGCAATTCGTAAATAAGGTTATGTAAATTAGAACACATTTCTTTTCTTTTTCTGAAAAATGATAAACTTTTATTTTATTTATTTTTTGATATGGACATAATAATTATTTTTGCTTGACCAAATTAATTATTCTTTTAATAATTAGTGTCTTCAAAATTGATAGAGATTCATGCATACCTTTCGTTCCAAAGAGCGGATCGAACTGCTCATTATGAGAGCTGATGACGTCAGACCCACTTGAGGTGATTAAGAGACATTGAACTTTGCTGCTGGTCTGACATAGTGTTTATAGTTATATATTTCATACTTATTTAAGTTCTCCATTTTTATTCTTCTAATTATTTTTATCTTTGATCTTACAATAATACAATCGTCGACAATTAAGGGCAATAAGTGTTAGCATTCTAAGTATACATTTATGCTTTATAGACAGAAAAAAGAATAAGAAACAAACAATATAAATAATAAAAGAAAAAAATATAATTCTGATATAATAAAATAAATAAAAGAAAAAATTACAAATAGAATAAAACCATGATATTCACTACTAATGTCGTTTTTTTGTTTTCTTTTTTTGCACTCGTTTCATATACATTAACCGATTTTTGTGTCCATATTTTTAATTTAATCTTTGAGCAATCAAACACCTAATTGATCTGAATATGCAATAAGATACTAATAAACTTTTTTTTGGCTCTATTTATATCTAATAGTCATACATAGGTATTATGTGCCGTATCTTCGTGTTGTAAATTAAGATTTTTTAAAAAAAACAAAACAATAGTCATAGCTTATAAAACATTATTTCATAAAAATGTTGGTTAGTTTTTATTTCAATGATTTCACTAGAGCGACCTATCCCAAAAATATCTGAGAACTATGTTTAAATTATGGTTACAGATCTAAGGTAACAGCTAATTTCTAATTATGTCCTTTGATCGCCTTATATGTTCATTTAGTGACGTCATATATTCAATGAGGTCCTTTGGTGTCGTTGGGAAGAAAACAGAAAACTACGTATAGATGGAACGAGGCCCAATATGGCGGAATATGCTGATACGCCAGATTTTAGCTTGCATCGACTATATTGAATATGTAATAATGTATCAATTGTTATTATACTGTACATCTTTAAATGTCATTTATTTCTGAAAAAGGAGTGATGGATGAAGAAAGCATGTGAAATACGCCCGAATAAAAGTACATGATAAAAGTGGGTTTAATATATATTTAGGATCTGGAGGAAGTATTGTGAATTTAAAAAAAAAAAAAAATAATAAAATTGATAAAAAACATTTATATACCCATATTTTATATTCAATTGAGTCGCTAAAGGGAAAGGTAAACGATGAGAGGCAAATATTTAACGCCGCTTATAAATGGAGATGGATTTCCAAACGTATTTGAATTTATAAATATTCGAAGATAAATTTTTATATTATTAATTTCGCCCACGCCTTCTGCAAATACAGGATAGCAAATAGAATGTATGTCTACTGGATTTCTATGAACTCAATATATCTCTGATTATAACATCTATTTTCGATAACTTTCTGAATATTTCACTATAATTCATTTCACAGACCAATGGAAGTTTTTATTTTATTATTATTCTTAAGCGGTTTGAAAGAGTCATCATCATCAGGGGTGCTCCAACTCATCACTGAGTCTTGGCCTCCTCAATTAGTCTCACCCATTGGTCTCTCTGTCTCTCTCTCTTGCAGCTGTTCTCCAGATAGCCAGTCCAAGAAGAGCTCTGATATGTGCGTCGACCCAATTCATCCAGCCCAATCTAGGTCTTCCAATTCTTCTTTTCGTTTTTGGACGCGTTTGCATTATTTTGCTGGTTGGGCTACTCTTTTTACCCATTTTAGACGCTTTATTCTAATGAATCGGACTACGTTTGTATCATGATGTATGGTGACCTGAGCGCACTGGTCCATAAATGCGACGTAGTACTTTTCTTTCAAAGACCAGCAGCTTGCTTCCCTCTCTTTTGGAGAAGCTCCACGTTTCCGCATCATATTTAAGAACAGGACGAATCAACGTTTTGTACAGAGTCGCTTTTGTTTTCATGGAGATTAAGCGATTACTTGGATAAAGGTTAAATAGGTTTGAAAGAGCACTTTGCATAAAGGTACAAATAGAGACAGTTTAGTTTAATTGAGGAATTAAATTAAACAAAAATAGATACAGAGACATAATATTTCTTGTATAAGATATTGTTATACTATATAAGAGTGTATCTTAGGTTGTATGTTATTTCTTGTGTTCTGTTCTAAATAATATGATTATTTGTTGAAGCAAACAATATTATAAATATGTTTTGAAAATATTTTTTCCTGAATAGTTATATCAATATCAGTTTTTGAAAATAGCTAAATTTTACTTTGTTTCTTTCGGATCAGGAAAATGTTCAGAGACTTCCCACTGCTGGTGCTAGAAGGTTGTTAGAGAGCGCTTCATGTTACATATCATATCTATGCTTTAAACTGAGCCAACACTCATCTAGCACCATCAGTAGTAATTCTACGAGCATTTTTATGATCCTAAATATGAAAAATTCGGCTGTTTCTACATTTTAAACATTTAATTTAATATGTATAACTTATGCACAAAAAATCATATGATCTGAGATATAGTGATTAGGCCTCTGGTGATTTATTTTATATGCAATGAAGGAGGTGTAAATAGGTTTTGCGAGTATTGTATTTAACCTTTAGGTCTTTCTAGATTCAGTGGAAGCGATATTAAGCGTAATATCCTATTTACTTATAAGTAATTAGGGTTTTGCATTCCTCATTGGAATACATTTTTGTGAGAACATTCTTCTCATTGTTATATCGAAGACTTGAGGTTGAGGTTTGGCTTACTAATAATTGTTTTCGTGGATTTGGGCTTGTCAGTAGCAATGTATTGTTAATATTGGCTTGGAACAGTGTTTCTCAAAGTGTGGTTCGCATGCGCTGCCAGAAAAGTTTGATGAGGGTACTCACTTCTCTTATATGGAAGAATATACATCAATTCCACATTGGGCATATTAATATTAGCATAAATATGTGGTGTCGGTTATAAAAGGTTTTACAGTAAATACATTTTTTTATTGACGAGGAGTGGAAACGTGCCAAATGTTTAGAGTTAAGAAAGCACTGGCTCGGAGGACACTAGCACTCTAGTCGAGCGAAGCTTCATGTTTGTCAACACCCACTTCCCTCTTTTCAAGTTCCGATTGAACTTCTTCCCTTTCCCGATTCTTTTCGTATACTAATTGGCTACTATTCTTTTCCCTTTCTGTTCATCAGTTGTTTACTTTGTTATAACAGTGTAACTTCCTTTTCTTCGTCATTGTTTGATCTACTGCTATAAGTATTATTCATTTGTTTAAAGCTGTCGCTGTAAAATTATAGTTTAGTTATAGGGCGTTTATAATTGTCAAATAGTATTTTTTCAAAGCTCAGAATCCCGAAATTTGTAATACGTTACACAGATATGGTATGTTGTCTGCATTTGCTACGGTATGGTATGTTTTGTGGTGTCGCGTGTGAGTGTGGGCGTGCGATGTTTGAAATAAGTTATCGAGAGGATAATGAAAAAAATAAACCACTGCACAACTATAATATAGTAAATCAAGGGTGTTCAATCCGGTTTCTTTTGTTTACTCAAGTTATCTTTAGACAACGAAGTGTACTTTAACTGACTATGTCAAGCGAACGTAATGTTGGTCAAAGAACAACTTTCTTCTATAGTTCTATCAGAATATTTTGGATAACATAATAATAATTGATGATCTGCGTTCCTCCTTGTCCATGCGCGTGCGTATTTGTGTATAGTTTATTTGAGAAATAAAAGGTTTTACTATAATTATTATGATTAGTTCCTAAGTTGCTGCCTATATGGAGAACCATGAGGTTTGGCTGAAGGTAATCGTGTTGTAGAATTGTCTGAATTTTATTCTAATTTTATTTTGAACATTGTTATAGCATGCTTGTCTAAAAATATGTCTTTTGATTGATGAATATTGGATAGCTTACAAGTCGGGTAACTATTAAGGTATTTACTTGATTCATGGACTCTGCTCAGAATTGTTGAAAATGTTGCATTCATCACTCTGACCTAATCCTTTTTAAAGTGATCCAAAAAAAGAAGTACTTTATTTTAGTTAACGAGGAGAAGATGGTTGGGGTGCGGTCAAAATGAAACACAAATAAGTTGGTGTAACCTATTTATTTACATAATAGTTACACCAACTTATTTGTGTTTCATTTTGACCGCACCCCAACAATCTTACGTCATCCACGGTCAACTATCTCTCATAATTATTTTAGTTTAGTTTACGCGATCTTATTTAACTTAGCTTAAGCGAAATATAGCGGCTTCCCGATGCTACGAACGTTGAATAGAATTTTAGGATTGACTAATTATTGGTACTAGGCTTATTATTAAAATATACGTGAAAACGATCTTCAAACTATCTCGAGTCCAACTTTGGAATGTTGGTTCAGAGTATCTTATCAGCGGCTTTAGCCGTGTGGTTTCCTAATTACATGGGTAGTTGCTCGAAACCCTCTTATGTTTATGCAGTCAGTGAAGTAAAAACATAAAAGTAAAGTAATTTACGCGTATCAGGGTATCAGAGGTAATTAACCTGTGGGCGGAGAATTGTCCTGTGTGTAACAGCCTGGTTACTGAGTACAATAGAAGAGGGACTTTCAAAGTCTTTGTTGATTTCTCACTTAAATAGGCTCAAGTCCAGGGGCATTGTTGAGAAAGTTGATATGTTTTCTCAAAAGAAAAGAAACTTTTAATTTTCAGAGAAGTTTTAGTCATATCCATAAGATACCCTATGCTTACATATACTGATAATACCTTCACTTTTTGCAAATTTTTATAGTATAGTACTATAATATTTTCAAAAATGTTTTATTTAGATATTAAAAGTTGAATTATTCTACACTATAATTTCTGTTAATTATAACAATAATAGTATATTTATTTGTTTTTGGAGCAGCCTCCGTACAAATTTTTGGATTTCTGCTCTTAAAAATCTGTTTAAATAATCTGATTCCATATATGAGTTTAATTAGATGTAATTGGGATTACTGAAGGTCAAGAAATAATTAATTGCAATTATAGTTATTTCTTACATTATCTTACAATTACTTCAGTGCAATTGTCCTTCAAAACTACTAATTTTTTATGTTTTGGACGTTTTATTGGTGATCACACGTCAATTATAATGCAACTAATACATGTAATTGAATATGTAATTAAATTACTCATGGGCTCTTGCCCAACTCTAGGATAGGTCTCGACATAACGTTCGCACAATTATGAAGTTGAAGCCCATAATCTCATGTAGGATCTATGTCTTTATATTTATTGCTTAATTAATTGAAATTTCTAATTTAGGGCCAAGTAATAAAAGTAATCTTTAAGCCCGTTAGCGAACTGTAACAGTATGTATTATTATTGTCTAGAACTACGACTACTGAAATACTTGGCCCTGTAAACAGGATCACAATTATTCCGAGGCGTTTACTTCATAGTAATGAATAAAGTGAATAGCGATAAAGTTGTATTCAACTTTTACATTAGTTTGATAACACTTGCAAATGGCCTCTCACAAAGTTAATTGCTCTCATAGTCTAGGAAGTTGATAGCACAGTTTCATAGAAATTCAAAAGATTAGTAGTTATATGCTTCCTCTTATTATTGTGATCTAGATGTAAATTATTTTCACAAAATTGTATCTGTAGTAATTAAATTATCTTTATTTTGTGGGTATGATAAGTATGTTTTTTGTTTTGTAATTTAAATAAATTTTTTGTTATGATATTATTTTTTAATATTAGTTTGTAACTCACAGGAAATTATAAACTGTTGTTTAATTAACTTTCTTTGCTGAGTAGGAAAAGGAGGTCAAAAGGTCTTTGAAAAGATTTCAGCTGATTTTGATGTAATTGGGTTGTCATAACTTTATGGTACAGCATGAATCGGTCGGGGTAATTAACTGAAAAATTTTCATTTTTTGATTTGGGCTAAGTGTATAAATTGTGGGCCGTCCGTAGCTCAGGTGATTGAGGCGCAGATCAATTTTTCCAATCCAAAATTGCGATAAATAGAAATTTAATTAAATTTTTCTTAGATTCATTTGTGTGTAACATAAACACTTCATCCAATTATGTTTATATTTCTTCATATTATAGCTGCAAGAATTTTCGTCTTAGACAGGGTGTTTCTCCATATCCCTTTAAAGCCTTGGGGTTTTGTTGCGTAATGATAAAAGAAAAAAATACATTCCTATAACGTCCAGAAAGAATGTTGGTTGGTTCCTTTTTTCATGTTAGGGTTCAAATAAAACCTTGAAAATTATTATTATTTTTTGTTTTAAGTTATCTTATATTGTATTAATTTTGGCTATTTATGAAGCAATCTTACTACTTAATATATTTTATATTTCTCGCAGTTTATGCTGAGTGCGTTTGTAAAGAAACAGTGTAAGTAGAGGCTGAAAGGCGGAGTTGATTGCATTTACAAATATCTTCTCCTTTTCTTGCCTCTTTTCTGGCTAAGTCCTTAGACCAGGTGTCGTATCCCCTTGCATGAGAGTCTCCCCTCTTTAAAAAAACATACTTGATGAATAAAAACCTTCTTTATGAGCATATTTCAAATTAGATTAAAATTTTGTTTTTTTACGAGTTTTATTGCAGATATGCGTATCTTCATTATTATTCATTTAATAATGAATTTATTGCTAATTATATTAAAAACGATTTTAATTAAGGAAAATACTTCATTTTGTTACAAATTTCAATTATAATATCAGAAACATCTTCATCTCTCCGTAATTATCCCACACTTTGGCGTTAATAAATCTGTTATTCCCAAGTTTGTTTAAATAGACCCTACCTTCTTAAATCTTTGTTGAGTAGGCGCTTATAAATATTTCGCGCTGGTATTTCGAGATTAAAGTTAATAAAATTTTAATTCCAGCATTTTTGTTTATTTATTTTGTAAAGCTGGCAGTTTTTAAAAATAAATGTATCTTAATGTTGCCTCATTTTTTAATATTTATTATTACTCTTTTAAAAACTTTTTTTTTTTTATTGTTTCTTACGATCCCTTTTTTTACCTTTTTTTTATTAAATATTTTTACTTATATTAGCACTTTATGCTAACTTGATTGGCTATTGCATTTCGATTTAATTGAAGTATTTAAATAACGATTAGAAGAGAAATTTATCCGAGACAAAGTAACAAGATGAGTCCGAGTAAGTTGATTTAATTAATGATCACATACAATTTTATGAAAACATTTGAATTGAAACTTGTGTGCTTTGAACTGTATTTAAAGCATATTTTCCCCTACACTCTTATATTTTCCTATGCAATGTAACGAATGAATTCATTAAAGTAATTCATTAATGTAATTACTGCCTACTGCTGCTTGTAATTGATGTTTCCTCCAACCAGCTAAAGCTATTTTGAACTTGCGTGTACCGCATTTTCTCTTTAAAGCAAAGCTTATTATATTTGCTAAATTAGTCTATTTCAGAGCAATCGTAGCAAATGCTTGTTGAATGTTGACTAGTGGGGGTGGATTACTTGATAAACAGTTACATACACACGCAAATGTTGTAACGCAAGTTACCACCCATTTTTGTGACATGTTCAGCCCACCGTAGTTTTGAGAACGTTATGCCACATATTCTCTGAGCTGGGTTTATTTTCTGCACAAACTAGGAGCCCTAGACACACAAAAGTATTTGCATCATCAAATGTATAACTTCCGAACGTAACGGTGCGTGCGCTGTATGATAAATACAGGATTGAATGTAAATAGATACCATCGATTTTATTTTCCTATTTAACTGTACATGGCGTGCTGGCTTTTTAAAATCTTGAGGAGCCAACTGTTCCAAAGAGCAAGAAGACCCCTGATGCGATGAAAGGAGGCTCGAGCGGATCCCCTCATTGTCTAGCGGCCGTTGAGGAGGGACTTAGTCGAGTACTGCCAATGATCGGAACATCTTTAGCGGCATAAAAATCGTTCAACTATTACGTCATCCTTCCACTCAGGACGTGTCGACTTTTTATCCTGCGGGGGGGTCAATTTTCTCTCCCTTAGCCTTTTATTCTGGCTCCCGGCGTTCGATAATTATGCCTGCTATTGCTGTCGACAGCTTTATAATATTGAGGAATCGGTCTGAATTTCATATTATAATATTGGCCATCATTGGAAACTATGTTCACCACAGCCCGCTCACCGTTTCCTCCGGTTTGAAATAACTTGCCTCTTGTGGAAAAAACTATGAGCTGACGTAATAATTTAAACTGATTATCATTAGTTCGATTTGGTTTTTTCTTTTACGTTGTATGCTAAAATACCATATACTAATGTCAGAGTTAATAATTTTTCAATGAGGGCTTTATTTCGATATATTGCAAAACTTTTAGAGTTTACTCAATTACTTACCGCTCCTACCAGCTTGCCGAAGTTCTGGTCTAATCCTACTTTTTCTTCTACCTTGATTCCATCTTAAAGGATTGTGGTTTGGTGTGTGGTATTTCGGACTGGATGGAGAGACTTACAATGGTTAGTTCTTAGACTCATTTCTTTCTCTTAAGATTTACCCTTTACACGATTTTCTGCTACTAACACACTTAAAATGATATTAAGTATCTATTTATTAAAAAAATGTTTATTATTGTTATGTTTTAACTTAAATCAGGTTTCATATATCTCAATGCCATACCAGTATTACATCTTTAAATACCAAAATGTCCTAATAATTCTTCTAAACAATTTTGAAATTAGCCTTAGAACTTGGTAAAATCAAAAACTTCAGTACAGTATAGATGACAGTTACTCATTATTGTGACCGAATGCATTATTTATCAATCATATTTATAATTGTAAGCCTACTTATGCTTACAGCGACAATACTAAATGTCCATTTTTAGAAATCTCTATTTTTTTGTATGTAGTAACGTTCTCTGTGATATTATTAAATCTTTTCACTGGAAAGAAGAAAAAACTGTTCTCTTCTGAGTAACTTGGGATTTTATTTACATATCACAAAGGTATATGTCAACCCTCGTTTCAAAAAACTTTGGATTCTAAATAAATACCTTTTTACTTTAATGTTTTTTTAGTCGATATCTTGACCATCGTTGGGGTAGATTTATATTTTGCATCTTCTTTGCCTTAATATTTGACATGTATTATAAGCTAAATTTTTTTTTTCATCGTTATATTTTTGTCAATGTTCTATTGGTATTTATATAGATCGTAGTAAGCTGTGTTACCTCGCAAGTTCGGGCTAATCAACCTATAGTTAAAAAAATCATCGCGTCTGAAGCCATACCGTCGTTATTTAGAATCGATAGATTTACATATAATATAATATAATTTTTCCTGATTTCGAGAATGATGTTTAGGTATCCCTAGAATTAAGCAAGTTAAATTTTATTTATTTTTTTTTAAGATATAGATTTTTTGTTTTAAAACAAAGATTTACGAGGTATCACAAATTAATTGATGGGGATTTCCTTTCGCATATATTCTTAATTGCAGTTTTTATGGCTGTTATATGAAAATGAAAGATGAAATAAATATATTATATATTTATGGTTTCGGAATTTACCTATCTGCTTTTTTTTTTTAGATGTTTTGAAATGTCAACAAATTTAACTCGTGTTGGTTCTTATTAATTTATTTAATGATAGATGTTTCAGACAATATTAAACAATTCTTTTTACTGGATAAATCTTGAATAAAAAAGGAGGTAAATTTAGAAATTTAAAAGAGGGATTTCGGATAAAAAAATCCCCTCCCTTGCCATTTGTTTCCAGTCGTTATAAAGAACTTTTGGAGAGCGGAGTGTTGATAAGGAATTATTGCTTGAGGTCCTTTGCAAATTGAGGTCGAGATGAAGTTAGTTTTGGCTGAGGCTAAGACACTGCCGCTACCGAATCCCGAAGGGCTCTTGAAATGCAATAACCTGCGGTATAAATCCTCCTGAGATAAACTCGGGATTTTCTTCCCGGGTATCACCTTTCAAACTAGTTAATACCTCATTTAACCATCGTTTAACTAAATGATAAAAAGAAATAACGTCAGTTGAGAAAGGTTTTATTAAAAGTTATTACTGTAAGCAGCAATGTATTAGAAGCATAAAACTATATTTAAATTAAGAGATGTTTTAATTAATTCTAAACCCTCCCAGAATCCAGTTGTTAAATCAGTTGTAAATATCCTGGTAAATTACTTATTGTTTCTGAGTTTAGTATATTGTTGATCGAGTTGTTCTCTTGTCTGAGTCTGTACCGATATATTTTCTTCAATATCCTCTCCCTCTTTACTCTCTTTTTCCTTATAAGTTTCACCAATCCTTTCAGTAAGCCGATTATTATGTTCAATCTATTGGACGCTGATGTCCTGTATCCGATTTCACATACTTATTGAACTTTTAGTTTTGGATTAAGGTGCCCCTTGTTTTCAAGAGGATCAAAGAAATATGTCGAGTTTCTCTCTCCTATTCAACAGTTCGTAGCGGCACGTTGTATTTCTTTTATTGTATGATAGTTACAGGATTAAAAATTGATATTTAAGTGTACATGTTCTTGAGTATTCCTGAAGCTATGGCCTCATATGGAGTCAATGGGGCTTCTCTATTAGTATTCTAGTTTAATATATATACTAGGTAATCAATGATTTTTCTGTTTGGATGGGATGATGAAAATTTAATGCGTTTCTCTATAAATAAAGTTTTATTTTAATGTTGTTATAAACCAAATATAAACACTATAATTATTAAGAAATTTACTTGGAAATATACCTTGTGACGACATTAAAATTTAGTCATTATCATTCGTTTAAAATTATGTGAGTAAGATAACTGTGATTCGTGATCCTAACAAAACGACACTCTGCATTGTTCTCCCGTCCACTTTATCAGCACTGACCCACACTGGAATAGTCTAACGAGTAGAGACCCCGTAGAATTTGTCATTTACAAATAATTAATTTATTAGTAATAATTATTTAAATTACACTAGGAGGTCCCGCAGACTCCTTCCAGAATCTTCAGAAAGCTGTAGTGGAATGGGAAGCGGAGCTGGAGAGAAAAGGCATGATGATAAATACGAGTAAAAGCAAAGTCAAATTGGACAAGAACCGGGAAATGTGCAGATTACTTGCAGAGGACATATTATTGAGGCAGCAGAAGATTACACATGCCTAGGTACAGTTATTAGCAGAGATGGTAAAATTCAACTAGAAATATCTAGCAGGATTAAAAAAGCAAATACCATTTATTTTTTACGAGATCAGCAATACAGTTTTTGGGAAGCGTGAAATTGAGAGAAAAGTAAAACTTCACATTTTAATGCTATTTACCTTCCCTTCCTACTATACGGAAGTGAGAGCTTGGTCCTTCTCGACAGATTGAGTAACAGAATCACTGCCTCAGAAATGAAATATTTCAGAAAAGTATCTGGCCAAACACGAAGGATACACTTCAGGAATGCAAGAATAAGAGAGGAGCTAGGGGTGAAAACACTAACTGAAATTCTAGAGAAGAGGCAGTTGAAATGGTTTGGAGAAATATGCTGAATTGATGAAGACCCTAGACCGCGAAAATTCTTCGAAGCTAAACCAACTGGCAAAAGACCAAGAGGAAGGCCAAGGATGTCTTGGCAGGAAAATGTGGGTAGACTGAGAAAGAAGAGAGGAAAGCTGTTGGATTCCATAAGAGTATTGGCTAGTGACCGGGACAGATGGAACGCTTGGATCGTGGCACCTCCACGCTGAGAGGTATTGAAGAGGAAAAAAAGAAGAAATGTAGCATGGCATATAATTGTCTTAGTCGGAAATTTAGCATTTTACGTTTTGTCTTCACGTGTTCAATCTTCCGTCAAAGGTAAGGCCTTAATAAGTTACAGTGTTTGTGGTTTAGGGTGATTCTCAATGTAAACTGAAGGGCGTGTTTTGTGGCGTAGAGTAAATGTGACATGTTGTAACTTGTTGTATTTAATCTTAATTTCCCATCGTGTATATCATGTCTGCATATTGTTTCGACTATGTTCTTGTGTTAGTTTGGCCTGTGAGGGGTCTGTGTTTCTCGAAATGATAGCAGTATTGTCTGCATACGTCGCAGTTAGTATGTTTTCATAACCAAATTTACTAAAGATCTTTTCGAAACTTCATAAAATGTAAGTTATAGATATTCTTTAAGATTCCTTTAGAATCTTATATATATATTATTATGCTTTTAAACTATAATTATTTATGAACCATCAATCCTTATTTTCATCCAGATTGTCCTCCGTTCGCCTATCAAGTTCATATAGAGGCATTAAAAAAATGCTAATAATAAGCACGAACTCCGGGAATCCGAGCCAGTTCAATGACTATTAATTAGAGAGATGACCATTATCCGTCAGAGATGGTCCTGATATACGTGCCTCATCACCGCTGTCCCTTATCCATTAGAGATATTGCCCTGCTCCTCCCAGAGCCTTGATGAAACTACACTAAACGGATGATGAATGGTCTACTATTTTAGTAAATGCTCTTTTCCCTCTTGTATCATTGTTTGAGTTAATACAATAGGTATTTGAATAACACATTGAAGCGAGATTATCGCTAAGCCGTGAAGCGACACTATGGGATTGGAGGTGTTTACAGCCGTAGCTGGGATGAACCTTGTAGAAGGTGGTGTGGATTAGAGAAATATGAGATCTTCTCGGATTTGGGCTCCCTCTCCTTCCAGAATACGGTTAGGTAATTTTATATCCCACGCTCTGTGGCGTACGCTCTGGGTGTGGGAAATCTTAAAGCGGGTCGGCCAATGGAAATATTAATCAGTTAGTCAATCTTCGATGTTCTATCGGAGCTATTCTATTTCTTTCCAGAATTAAAAAAATAAAAAATAAATATAAGAAAAATAATGCAGTGTCTTTAGTTTCTATTCATTTTTAAAAGAGTAAAAAATGCTTGTCACTAAATCCTAACGGGCGTTCATATTTCTTGTTGTTTCTTTCTTACTAATAATGTAAAAACATTATTATTTATTTCTGTAAGTGAGTGGTTAGTGGATTTATCAAAAATGATTTATGAAATGTTCCGCTGGTTAAAATAATTTTTACTTTCACTTTCCAATATGGTCTATCGTAGTATGGTAACGGGAGAGGTATTGCAATTGTACAAAATTAAGAAGCCAAGTTTTTAGATGGAAATACACGTTTTGAGGTCCCCAGAGTTCCAAATGAACAAGTCTCACAAATCTCTGTCTCTCGGAAAAAAAAAAAAAAAATCAAGACCAATTAGTTAATTTTCGTATCATTTCATCCAACTCTCCCGTTTGCAAACGTATGTTTACGACTTGGAAATATTTTATCAAAAAAATTTGTTATTCGTTATTTCCATATATAGTACTTTGAATATGTATTTTTATAGCAATATAAAATTAAAAATACTTTGTTCAAAATTTTTCTTATTTCTCGGTTTTTTGTTTTTTATCGATAATCACAAAAATAGCAATAACTTGAACAGGAGCCCAATGCTCTCAAAACTTAGGGACGTAGAAAGAGGAATTTAATCTAGAGGTAGAAAGTGAAAATTGTGTGAAGTACCTAAGGCATCATATATTTACTATTTTTGATTGACATTTGTCTGACTTAAGGTTTGTGAACAAGTTTGTGGTGGTAGCCTGCTGTCAGATATATACAATTATTTCTTTATGGAGTCTATATAAGTGGGTGTTTTAATAACAATATTTCAAATGAAATAACTCAAATTATTCCTTAAGTTATCAAATTATTCCTTAAGTTATCTTGGACTGACTAGAATGGGATAAAGAAATAAATTTACTGTTATTTTGCTTGTTCCTTCAAACTGGATTTGAAAACATTTTATTAGTTATTTTTTCCTCTCCCTGAGTCCATGGATATACCCGGAATATAGAATAGAATCACATTTATTCAGAATCACTGAAAGAAACGGGAAAAATCATCCCTGATCATTTAATAAAAATTCTATGTAGCCCTTGAAATAATGTTTAATGTTAATGGTTCTCATAGAATTAGCTGGTATACTAAAACTTTAGAATGCGGAATTTGAGGTGAACATTTTCAAAACAATTT
Organism: Halyomorpha halys; assembly: GCF_000696795.3. Taxonomy (NCBI): domain Eukaryota; kingdom Metazoa; phylum Arthropoda; class Insecta; order Hemiptera; family Pentatomidae; genus Halyomorpha; species Halyomorpha halys. Next base: position 861,110 of record NW_027107821.1, on the reverse strand, counting down.
TTCATAGTAATTGCTAAATTCTTATAAAAATGCATAAATATCATCGAAGAAACTATCGTCAGTTATCTATCATTTTTTAAGTGGAGCATTGAGAATAAACATTCTTGTAAGGGCTGAAATGAAAGGTTATAAAATTTAATCAAATGATTCAAGTTCTTGACTTGATTTTGATGATATTTCACAAAATACAAGACTTTGTTTTCACTTGTTGGGGGAAAGCCAGCAGAGCGGTCCCTCCCCACTCCATTAATAGATTATCAATTTATAACTTAACTGACCTAATCTTCAGGAAGAATACTTCAGGCAATTTGAAGTATCATTTTACATTCTATAAAAGCAAACCTTACTTAAAATTTATTTATTCCATCTCTACCCCTCAGGGTCATTGGTGGATCAAATAGCCATCACATATTTAGTAGTTTTAAATTTAATTTTTAAAATATAAGCTCATACAAAACAAAAGTTTTTAATTGCCTTGTACCTATCCTACTCATCAAATCTCATAAAATTCTTACTTTAATTTAATATTTAATTATTTTATTAAATTCAGGTTACAATATTTAAAGTATTGAAAATTTATTTTATCTGACATCCTCTTTGCTCAGTTTTTTCAACCATTTCTTTTTTTTTCTGTTTTTTTTTAAGTTTGTTTAATTTTTATATATTTACGACGTTTATGCCTTAGAAACAGTCGTCCATAATGAATTAGCAAAACGATAATTAAAAATGATGAAAGATCTAGAGCGGAGGCGATCGATAAAGATGCCAGAGGCCTACAGAGTTATGCTCTTTATTTAATGGGCCTGTAATGGGAATTCATTGTAGTGGCTGTTTGGAGAAGAGTTGAGCTACCTCACTGTCGGGACGATTTGGATGCACGCATCCCATTACTACCGCAGTCTTCAGGTCTCATTTTACCTATCGTGTACGCTACTAGAGTAGTTTAGCCCTAGGAGCGGGCAAGGAATTACCTTGAGTGCGCTAATTGAATTAATTGCAGTCGCTAAGCTAAACAATCGGGAATCAGTTGATTTAGTCAATCAGCGGAGCTTTGTCCCGCTTAAGCGCTTATAGTCATTATATTGCTAATTACTAGTTGCCCTTGTATCGAAAATCGACTAAATTCATGGTTTTTGCAACCCATTCCTGGCCTAGCCTTTATTAACAGTTAGTGGGGGCAATTGTCTTTATCTGGGGCACGCTTAGCAGAATCAGCAAGTTAATTGGAATTTTAGGAGTTAAGTTATTTGTTTATATCTAAACTTCAACTAATTGTGAACTGGTATTATGTTTATTATTCGATGTTATATTTATATATATATATTTTAGTTCTCTTATAACAGTCTTTACCTTTTTAATTATCTTTTTGTTAATTTATATGCTCATAAAAATTTCTTGTCTTTGTCCATGCCCCTTATACCTCAGAAACGTCTATTCTTCTTAACTGCTGAACCAATTTCGATGATTTCATCAAGTTAAAAACAGAATAAAAAAGTTCTTAAGATTAGTAAACCCATGGCCGACATCCTACCGCAGCTGCCGCAGGGATGAAGTTATTCTAACCCGCTTGAGAATTGGCCATGTTATGGTCGATCTTGAAGCCATTCCCAGTTCTTTGGTTTTATATATTCACGCATTTCCACCTGGTCAGAAAACTCCCACTTGCAATATGCCAATATTACCAGTACACTGTCACGATTAAACATATTTTTGAAGAATGCCCTCACTATTTAGTCAGTCACAAAGACTGACCTCAACTTTATCTAAAGCTTTTGCCGACGAAGAAACTGAATTCACATTGGTATTTAAAGTTTTAAAAGCACATCACCTCCTTTCTTTATCATACTCTTTCTTTGGTTTTAGTTTTAATTTTGTATTATCATTTATTTTTTTAAGTGTATGTATGTTCGTTCGTTCATATTTTTGTTTTTTTTTTAAAGAGAGTTGGTAGAATATCTTCAAAAGACACAGATAGGCCCGTACCTATCCGTGTGTGGGATTTTTACCTACTAAAACCACCGCCCTACACCTGTTCATTCCTCTCCACGGGACCGCCGCTAGGCATTACTTCATGGAGGGAAATGGCTGAATGTAGTGTAATCAATATAGCCTGGTGGTCACTGTATAAAATCCACAAACTTTTCAAGTTGCGATCCGTTGTAGGCGACCACTCACAAACGTTAAATCAATGATAGATGATCTTCCTGCTCTAGTGAACGTCGGGTTTGTTCCGATGTTCATAAGGAACATATCTTTCTCATAAGTCTCTCACCATTGCGCACTCTGGTCGTATGATGACGACGCCGGGGAACCCGCTTTCGCATTCCCTACCAACACCGGTACTTGGGTTCCGTGCCCCTGCACCCTAGCACAATTAACATTATCTTCCATCACAGAGTTTTTATTTCCGCATCTTATACCTTCTTCCAGGTTTTGAAACAGCCGCCCCTAACCTGAGGAACAGACGCTGACCAGTACGCCGCCTATTCTAGAAACCGTCGCGCCTGGATTTGAATCTAGTTTTGGTCCTTCCCGGGTATTTTATTTCCCCGGTTCCCGCCATATCTGGTGAGAATCCCCCTGTCCGCCACCTGGGGAGGCGCCCGATAGAAGACTAGCTACTCCTACACCAGTTCGTGTATTTGTTCACCTCTCTTCACCTAATCATTAAGTGTCTTTGCACACGAGGCGAGATGAAATCAAAGTGACGATGACTGGAAGTCGAAACGATTCCTTATACTCTACTTCAATTGGGTTTAAGTTGGGTTCCGTACACGGGGGCAAGATGGAAGCATAGCGAGAGAGATGTGTCATGAGCGTCTGAGTCGAATAATCTGACATGGCACACGGGGCGAAATGGTATCGAAGTGAGAGAGACTCGGAAGTCAAAGCGATTCTATCCTTTCCAAACAGCAATTGATGAAGAAAACAATTATTACTTTTACATTAATATTGTGTACAGAACTGTATGTTTTTATGGAATTTAGGGTTTTATTCACAATAGCTTTTTCAAAACAACTTGTTCTACCTCTAATAATGAGAACATGAATATTTAATTACAGTATGTATAAGAAAATAGCTTAAAAAATATTAAAATCACCTCTAATAACTTTTTATTTATTTATTGAAATTCACAGCTCTATTAAATAAATATACAACAAGCAAATATCCTTTGAGTTATATTACAATGGACGATGCTGTCTTATGAAGAATGTACCTAGCGATCTACTCCAATAACAGTTCTAGAGTAGATCTCTAAGCCATCCTTTTTCAGATGCCTAGGCAGATTATTAGTTTTTGAAGAGGAAGCGAGGTTAGGAGAAACTAGTGGATTCGAGTGGTTAGGGAATTCATCATGGAAGAATTGATACATGGTTCTGGCCATATATGTAGCGTTGAGGTCCTTACGGGATCACTACAAAACATAAAACTAAAATGTTTATTAACAAATAATTGTCTAATTTAATTTGTATTTTTTAGTGATTGAAATGTTTTAAAAAAGAATAATAATTAATTTATGAATCATTTTTAGCGTAGTGTATTGGATCCATGAATGCTAAAGGTGGTGCAAGTCTAATCTAGAGATTTAAGATATTTGAAACTTGAGTGGATGCTCTATAAAGCTTATAGTAAGGAATATATTTTTTCTGTTAAAACAAATTAATTACTATCAGATCCATATTTTTAAAATGATTTGAAGTTAAAACATTTTACAAATATTTAAGTAACTATTGTTTTCTAAAAATGATTTGTGATCAGAACAGAGCATTAACTAATAATTATTTTTTTAATCTTGAAAGAATGATTTACACCACCTTAGATCTCAGCGGCTCATATTAAAAAAAAATTAATTGTTGGTTAAATTTTTACGATTTATCCATTTACATAATCTACGGAACTGAGGTATGTCATCGGCCTCAAGGATAATGTTTTAGAAAAAAACTATGATTAGAGAAATAAAGATGATTTTTTTTTATTGAGGTTTGCTATTTATAGGAGAGATAAAATAAATAAGTGAAAAAAAGTATATAAAACACTTTTTGGGAATTTCCGTTTTCAAAAGGTTTAGTTAAAATATACACCAGTTAGTATTTTGGCATACATACTAGAAGTAGAAAAGTATTGGAATAAGATTAAATAGATGAAAACAGGGTTTTACTACGTGACGCCATAGCACATACTGTAAATACCGCTAGGGAACAGCTTGGGGATTCCACCACATCCACCGTATTCCTCAGGCATAGCTGCTTCAGGTAACCATTTGTTTCTGTTCCGGCAGTTATACCATTAAGACTGTTTCTTCTGTTTTATCATACAAAAAGGAGAATTGATGAATGGTTTACTACAAAGGCAGGATATTTTTTATTTGCCTCGGAATCCATCTTATACTGGCTTAATAAATTCCAATTGAGCTATAAACAATTATATTATGTAACAGTTTAAACAATCTGTTTAATATAGATAAAATAGTGATTTATTATTAACGAAATTTATATATATTTTACGATATATTCTATTTTTTATAAATTATTATTATTTCTAATGGAAACGGAACACTGTATCTGTAAGTTGTTTCAGTTAGTTTTGTAGAAGAGTCCACTCCCCTCCTATCTGAATGCTTTCAGCTCTTCCAATCTGACAAGTTATAGTCCCACAAATATTTTTTCTCTGCTCCTACAATATTTCACATGGCCTTTAGTAGTGGAAAACATCCTGTTTTTTTACCACTAACATATATATCTGCTCCAGTTTCTTTACATCCGCAGATATACAATTAAGCTTTATGGACTACCAAAAGCGAATTGTTATTTATATTATATTTTAATTGTATTTGACTTTACTTGTCTTTTTGCGTTAGTTCTAATTAATGTTGAAGTAAGGTTTGTTATGCTTGTTCTTTTCTCTGTCTTCGATATTCCATTATGGTACTTTTTTAAAGCCCAAACAAGTTTAGTGTTGTTCGCCAATTTTCTGCAATTATCTTTGATTTTTTTCATTTATTTAGAACTGTCCTGCTGCTTAACATTTATCTGACTGGTGATTTTTTTTTATAGTAGACTAAAATTACATTCTTATCCATGAATGAAATATTTCCACTAAGGGTAAAAAAATATATATTTTTTTATATGAACGATCACATTCTTATTGATGTAATATTACAACATTAGTTAATCTCTGAGAAACAATCAAAATTTATTCTGTATTCTTTAATTATAAATTATAATTTTGACTTCGTCGTGTTTTTTTTTTATTTAATAACTCATTCGTTAAAATCCATCGCCACTGAGAGCCGGAAAAGGGATCTATAATACCGTAATATACGATAAGCAGGAACAGTGAAAAGTTTACTATGGGAAAATTAATAATTGTAAGCGATTGGTAGAAACGCTGGAAAGCATTTCAAAACAACATGATAAAATGTGTTTTATTCTCGCCTAAATGTTTACCATTAAACAAACCCCTGGTTTTAATCCAGTAACGAATAAATAATCTGTTTCCCGGCTGTTAAAATTACTTTTTGTATTTCGGAATTTTATTCAATATTTTGATTGCTTTATTTATTCATTTATCTGCTTTAATAAATTATCTTCTTTAGTAAAACAAATCTCGTGAATATGATTTTTTTTTCCTCTCTGGACTCCTGAATAAATATATTGCTTTTTATGTAAAAATATAAAGAAACATAAAATTCATTTTTTAGATAAATAAACTGATTGAATTACTTAGGAGCTCGTTGAACTATTATAAAGCTGTTTTAAAATGATTTATTCTTTTATAGTTTTTAATTTACCATAAATGATTGTTTTAGATTTTTTTTTCAATTATATGTATTCACAGTAATTGGAATGTGCATTTTTTAATTTTATGTAAAATTAATTCTAATTTTTTGTTCCAGGTATGTCCCTTTTTTTGGATAGTGCTTTTTATCTTTTTCCATGGTGAGTTCTTATGCAACATTGTAGTTTCTATAATAATTATTACTATAATTTATAGCGTTTATGAGTACTCCATTAATTTTATAATGTTTATGATAGTATGAAGCTAGTCTGATTTGAATAGTGGTTACATTCGTGTGCCTTTTATTATGACATCATTCTGTTTTTACGGAACAGTGAAATGCTTTTTAGAACTCTCATAACTTGAAAGAATTATATAATGGATCTTGTCAAGTTTTACGATGAGCTATATTAAACAAGTAATAACCTCATATGTTTATGTTTAACTATTATTGCTTTTATTCTAACTAATGCATTTGATAAATTATTTATTATTTTTAGTTTTTAACAATATGTTCATACTGTGAATTTTTCATGTTTCCATTTCGTACTGATTCACCCTAATTTTTACGACTTAATTAAAAATTATTCGATTAGCTAATTGTAATTAGACTGAAATAATAGCACAGGTCTAAGATAAAAAATATATGTGGTTTTGTCTGATCTATAGGTATCATCGTGTGATGTAACCACAAATGAATTTGCTTTTCTTCCATTTAAACTTATGTCAGTTTTGGATTACAAAAATGACGGAAATCTTTCATAGATCTTACATTACTCCTTTGAAAACTTCAGTTTTATGGTAAAAAATTGATTTTAAGGTATAGCGATCGGATCCTTTTAGGTTGATTTCAATTTATGATATAATACACTATAATACACAAAATTGATTTGAGTGACTTTTATTAACTTCTGTATAATTTTTTGTTAATATCGAAAATATATGAAACTTACTTCTCCAAAAATAACAAAATATTTAATTTCGGTCAACGTTTGTGCACCTGTATATGTATATACACTATAACATTTTAGCACATTTATGAAAAAAATAATTAGAAAAATTTAGAAAATTTATTTTAATAAAAAAATAATGACAATTCTTTTACAAGATAATTTGTGAATTATTGGTCATCATTTTAGTCCTGATGAAGCACTTTAAAGTGGGGCGAAACGTAGGCAAATAGTTTTAACAATTTTTCGTTCTCTTCAACCGCACCCCCGACCACCTCCTTCATATTATGAATATTTTTTGTTCCTCCTAAAGTGTACTAAAATTTTTATAATTTTATTTATATGCATAAATTAAATTATCTTAATAATTTTTAATTAATTATTATTAATTAATTTTCAATTAATTATTTTTATAATTTTTTTTACACCACTATCTGATATAGAGAACTATAGAATTAATTAACTTAAATAATGAACATAAAATTGTACTATTTACGAGATCGCTCGACCATTATAAAGTTGTATTAAAATTACTTTTTCTCTTATGGTTTTTAATTTATTTATAATGATTGAAGATTTTATGAATATCGTTCACATGTCCTAGGGTGCCTAGGAATCAAATCATATGAATCAGCTAACATTATTAAATCGTAATTCTCAAAAGTTTCCCTTTTTAGACTTATGTAGTTAATAAACATCAAAATAATATTAATATAGTTTAAGATATTCAGGAAAAAAAATAGAATTAACTTTATAAGTATGTTTATCTAAAACATAATTAATTAAAATTCACAAAGTATCTTGTATAGAAATTTTCACTATGATGAAATTGGTCTTAGGAATGAACTTGTTTAAAATTATTATTTCGTCTTATATTCATGATTTCAAAATTTTAAAATTTTTTTTTTCATGAATGTGCTTACTTATTTTATGGAGGTATTGTGTAGCGCTACACAAACTCCTTTTTAAAACTTTCTTTTTTTTCATATTTACATAATATAGTGACGGCAAACGTGGGTGTTTGCTGAAAAGCTCTTATTATTATAGCTCTTATTATAAGCTATTTAGTAATACGTCTTGGCTTAGGTACTTTGTGAAAGGAAGTTTATCTTCAGTGATCATTACCGAAAAAAGAAGGTAACCATTTGATTGGCTTCTATATATACTGTGCGGCCGTCCGACGATGTAGGGCCAATCAAATCGAATTTGGTATTGAATTGCCCTAAAAATAGCTTTTGGGGGATAATAAACTCTAAAACCTTTGTATATAGAACGGGGGAAGTTACTGTGTCCGATTTGAAAGGGATTTATATTAAGAATTTACCCTAGAGTAAAAATATTCTGTCGAAAAAAATTAAATGGAAGCTTCTTCACGGCAAAAATCGTCAAATACCCCTTTATTAATTTATTTTTACTATTTAATTATACGCATGAATAAAGTAAGGAATCAAAAAAAATTTAACGTTTTTTTTTTAAATTTTGTAAAAAATAAAACAGTTCAATGGGCAAAGATTATCTGTATCTGATATTGGAATCTCTAGGGGTGATTTTATTCTTTGACGGGACAAAACTACGCATCGTCGCCTAACTGAAGCTGAGCTCTCGACAGTCAAGTTGGAAATGGACTGCTGTCAATCGTGTTCCTAAACTCGATAGATACTGAGCGGTTGAATAGCTTAGGAAACTCCTCGGTCCTTAACCGATCCGCTTCCCAAATATCTGTTTCCAGCCCAAATTTATCTCTGATTCACTTCTAGATTAAATAATATATCATGCAGATTTGTAATATTAAAATAACATGTTTTTCTCATAATATTGAAATTTATTGTTAGTAGTTATTTCAATTACAATAACTATAAATAGAAGTTTCATCACAATTTTAAGTATTTGTAATTGGTAATTGCAACTACCCGTTGAACCATTGTATTATTTTCACAATCGTATGTACTCTAAGTTTTTGACAAACCGCGGTTCAAAGGCGGGTTGGCGTTCCAGAAACCTCATTTATTATATATTTATGTATTTTTATTACATATTTCCATTTACAAATGGGAAGCGACAGACTGTTTTTAGAATTCTATTATCTCTCTCTCCATTTACATAAAAAAATTATACGACATAGACCCCCTGCTATGAGGTATGATTGATGACTCTATATTTATGCTTATAGTCCTATTTCTTCCAAGAGATGGGGTGTTATTGCAGATCTCCTTAAACATATAAGAACATTGCAAGTGGTGTATAAAAAAATAATGAAACTTGGTTTAGCATTCGGGTGGCTTCCACTAAACACTAGTGGCTTTTGGCAAGTATATTCAGTCCCATGTAACTCTGAATGTCACCATATAGGAAGCTCTTGCATGTGTTAAGTGTATAAAGAAAGTGTATTCATGTTTTCAAAAGAGACTTGAGTTTTATTCAGATGTGGATGCCATCCGACTGCTACAACAAGTTTCATTATTATTTAAGGAGATGTGCAAGAACATCTGTTAGAAGAAAGAGGAGTTTAATAGTGGTTGTTTTTTATTTAAATTGTGTTTAAAAAATAAATGCAAATAGCCAATTCAATCGGTGATAGTCGAGACTGCCCTACCTTTTCCGATTGCGTTTCGGCTTTTTTGCAGAAAAAAAATTATATTCGTTATTTCCACTTCCAGAAAATCTGTTATACAAATTTTTATTGTTTCAGGAAAATTGAAATGTTTTGTTTATAATTTTTGTTTTAATATTATATGGTATTGTACCGTATACCAAAATTTTTTATGATTGTTGAGTCAGCCGGATTGGCTAAGCTCGCAGCTCTCACATATTTTGTATGTGAATATGCTAAATTTACCTCTCAAGTCGCCATAGCCCCAGGAACTATTAAACTGGAAATGTAGCATTAAGATGGCCCGAAACATCGGCTGTCAAAATGAATTGTAACAGTACTGTCACTTATTCTTTCTTCCATGTTGACTAAAGATTACTAACTAACTACCTATCACTTCTTAATATATCCTTGCATAATTATTATTTCAGGCGTTTAATTTAACTTCTTAATACACGTAAACGAAACTTTGTGTACGTAAATAACTGCTACTGTCTGAATCGGAATATCGAATACAATTCAGCTCGACGCAAATTCACAACCTATTAATAATTTATGATGTTTTGTTTCTTGAACTTTGGAGAGATCAAGACCCTATGAAAGACTTATAACTTTCCTGAACCAAGCTGACTTTTAATCAGTCCTTTGTCCAATGGCTTTGTAGTGAAGTATAGTTCCATTTCGTTTTCTCAATTGAAATTGTTGACTTTGGTTCAAATATTTTATACTATAGTTATACTCTGAGCCAGTAGGATAATAATATTTTGACGGGTTGAAGGCGAAGTAAAATTGATTTTGTAATATGTTGTATGTATTCTTCTGCTTGTGAAAATTCCAAGTATTTGACCTCTCACGGCTTGTTGGTTTTCGCCATAAAGTAGAGAAATATGGTAATAGTTTAAAAAATAATTTTCAAAATATAAATTTATTTATTAATTTTATTGTAATAATTTAAAAAATAATTATAATTATAATTAGTATGAGGATGTCGGCTTTTACTTCTTTACTTCTCAGTATTGCATAAGGTTACGGAACGCCAGTTATAGCCTAATATATAGGACTCCTTTTCCACCTTAACAGAAGAAGTTATAATAAGGATTAGTGGATTTGTGTATATGCCTGATCTGTTCTTTTTGCACCATAGGCGTGGTAATGTCTTCCATAGCTTACGTGATCTTCCTGCTAAACCTCCTTCTAGGATATTGTCCAATAAGCTGAGTGGTCGAAAACTGCTCAGCTATTTGAGGATTGTGTTAGCCTTGGAAGGAAAAACTCCGTGTCCGGAGTATGCCTTCTATCTGCCATTCTACTATCGCCATTTAGAGAACCGGGTCAACAAACAATTTTAGGATTCGTTTTCCACTTTTCCAAATTGGAAATTCCGTTTATATTTTATCGGGGGAAAATTTATTGTTTGTTTTCCTTTTTATCAGTATTTGATGAGCGATTAAAAATATTTGTGACGTTGAATGTTTTTCATCCTGCCTAGAATATCAATGCCACTTCATCCATAGTGTTCAATTTCCTTCCAGCGTTCAATTTTTAAGCTGACCCACTTATAATTTTAGTCATTTTATAATTAATAAGTTTTCAGGAATTATGATAATTATTTTGATTAGTAATTTTTATATTTTACTGTTGACCTTGGTGTTCTTGTAACTTCAAAGGTCTTCATTCCTTTTTTCTTTAATTCTTTCTTTTGTATTTCGCTTTACATAGCTGAAGGGTATCGCGGTAAAGGGTCACTTTTATTTAATTATATTTCTATGTATTAATTTTTTCAACTTTATATTATTAAGCTCTATCTCTAGGATGCCAACTTAGTGTATTCATTCATATCTATATGCTCTTTTAAATATATCAATAGTTCATAACAGTAATAAAACAACCAGTATGTCCTAATGTTTGGACTATATGTCATAATTTCAAAAATCTTTGTTACATGGATATAATTGAAAAGTTTTTCGCCCGTATAATAGCTTGTGATTAGCTTGAAATTGTCATGGATATGGATTAGGAACCATGATACTTAGATTTAATAAGAGGTAGCAGTGGAAGGGAGCAAAGCTATTAGAAGCTGCCATAGAGTAATTAGGAAACCGACTGTTGTGAGGGGCCGCCTTTCGGCAACCTTGGGCAAATTCGATTGCTCGGCAAACAAATGCCATTATACTAATTGTCTTGTGTCGTCAAAGCTTTCCCGGCCGCTGCAGAAGAATCCTGGCCTATGGACGCCAGGAATACTAACCAGGTCCTGAGTCCTCCGAGACGTATCCCTTATATCCTTTTCTTGATAAATGGTTTTGCCACTTTTTGATTTATAGGTCCTCCTCCGTAGGTTTTTCACCTCGTTCGTGAGTGATCAGTTCGAATAGCCGTCGTAAGTGCTCCCTCCTGTTTCTGTAAAAAGTTTCTGCGCTTCCTCCTTCAATTTATCTTCAGTTAGATTCTGGTTTAGATATTATTTCGTTATTTTTTTTTTAATTCTGTCATATCGTAAATATATTTTCAAATAAACTTTATTTTAATATATATGACTAGGAAATTTCTACCTCAGCGTTCACTATCGCTCTTCACTTTTAAATTGATTAGTTCTTAGTACTAATAAAATCGCACGTCTTCCAAAATACACTACTCTTCTCTGAACACTACTACGCTGAACACTACTCCATTTATTTTTTGTATTGGTACGTATCAACTATTAACTAGAAGTATAAAAATAATTCTGGTAAAATATATTTTTGTTTTGAATGCTCCTATTATATTTTTTAAATAAATTAATTGACTATAATTGTACTGAAATATTGTTTTTTTTAAAATTAAATAATTGATTTTATGATTTTAAGTATGAAAACTCAACTAATGTCAACTTAAAAAAAAATCCCGTCGTTGGCAGCCAACTTGGTCGCTTATTAATAGATCAAGAACGACTTGTTAGAATATATCCATAGAGTGTTATTGCTTTTTTTTTTTTATGTTACGGGATACACGTTAATTATTAT
>NW_027107821.1:845062-848653 GCF_000696795.3 Halyomorpha halys | reverse complement strand
TGTATTCTTTTTCTCTAGCTTTCGAAACTTTAGTCATGTTTTGATCTAAACTTTATTTACAATAATAAACGTAATAAACATTTTTATATTTATTTGTGAAAATTGTTGCAATTAAACAGGATAAAGGCACTTTCTTAGTAGTATTCAGCACTGCAGGCCAGTTGTGCAAACCCTGCAGTAGTTCCTTTAGTTAATACCAGTTTGTGAATCAGTGCGTTACTGAATAGTAGTTTCTTAGTTTCTACTTAAACTAGTTTGCCTAATCTAATTGTTGGTATGTTGTTATTTATTTAAATGTGAAGCAGGTCTGAGACGAGTCATTTAAATGACCGGAGTGAACCGATCCGGTCTTGGTAGATGCCGTCTCTAAGTCCTCTTATATTTACGTATTCGCAATTACGTAAAAAAAGGCAATTATCCAGAATAAGTTAATTGATTAATTTATTTGAGTCCTGCAAAACTATTATTATAATCAGATTCTTTTCCAGAGGCTTTTTTTGAGTTTACCATTAACCAATAATTACCTTTATATTTATAAAATATTGTTACCATTAATTATATAATATAATTAGGGGTGGTATTAGGTAATATAATAATAGTATATAAAGTACATCTAGGAACAAAGTGTTTATTTACATTGATGTGATTAAAATAAATTATAAAATGATTGAAATGACTCAGATAATTGGTTTGCCATAAAATATTGTATACATTATGAATTGTTACTCCATATATCTTAGTAGCCTCTTATTTGGATGATTAATCTGCCGTGTTGAGTGTTGTCGCAGCCATGGGTGTCGCCTCACCCACGGAGTTCTATATCTGAAGAGCCCTTCTTAGAACTTCTCCCAAGTCCATGCTCTTCTCTAACCCGTCTTCTTACTTCTGTACCTCTCTAGCTTCTATCCTTCCGTCTTCCTTATACGTCTAACTCTCCCCCCCCCCACTTGTTCCAAAAAGGGGCGTCGCCTTTTTGGAATCTTATTTCTCATTGGGTATACGTTTCAACGCCCACTAGGTGTACGTCTCTTCTAGGTCCTAAGAGGGTGTGGGAATCCACTGCTGATTACATGGTATATCGATCTTTACCTGTTAATGGCTTCTGCCTTTCAGCACCTGGCAAGAAAGGTGTGGAAAGCTCTGATAGGAGACCACTGTGGTACAAACACAGGTGTCCCTTAAAAGGTATCCCACCTTGGCCAGGTACCAGAACATATGGCAAAAAACCTTAATAATATTGATAATTGTTAATAGATCAATAGATATCAACGGAGATATACATAAGTATGTTATTGCTGAAAAGCCATGATAATGATTTTAGAGTCTATTATTTCTCGTTTTTTATCACAAAGTTTAAGACATACAGTTATGAATAACATATTTATCATTGTTCGATTATTGTCTTTTTTTTTATATTGTTGCTGGCTCGTCCCTAAAGCATTTTTTGTTACCGAATAAAATGTTTATTTGAATTAAGTAGTAAGTTGGTTATGTTTATCAGTTAAAGATGTTCCTTTTAAACGTTTGCGGTTTTTATGGAATTCTCATATTAAACCTTAGTTAAATTATTCCTGGTGGAAAAAGGCGGACCGCATTGGCTCATACAAATAGCTAGTATTAAAGCAATGCAGTACTCAAATGCATTAATGTATTTACAAAGAGATTCCCGACCACTGCAGGAACCGCATACTTTCTCCGCATAAATCACATTCTTTTCGTGTTTTATTTTGTTGCTTATTTATTTAAAATTATTATGTTGTACACAAAAATGAGTCTTGGGAGTTTCTGTTTGAGTACCCCAAGTGTGTTTTAATGTTATGAATAAAGTCTTAAAAAGATCTTATCACTTTGTTATTCCACCATATGCTAATTATCATGTCCAATTTCATATTTGTAAATTTTTAATATATTTAAATGGATTTGATAAATTGGAAATAGTATACCCAGCCTAGTACTGTTATATGAATAAATAACATCTCAAATTAATAAAGGTTATAAAAATGAAAATATGTATAACTACATCTCATAGAGACCCCAATGGTTCAGTACTGATTTATGAACAGTATAAGTTTTGCAAGGTGGTGATTTGGTCAGAATCACGCCCGACTGCATGATTTTCACAGAATTAAGGGTAACCACCTCATTAGGCTAGGCTAGGTAGATTCGGGGGGGCTCCCGAATCCATATGATTGGGACACAGCTATAGGAAAAAAAGAAATAATTATCCGCCACTACGGGATTCGAACCCCGGTCGTTGGAGTTATTAGCACATCGCATTACTCATTGAACTACTTGAGTTGCGTGTTTGATCAAGGAAGAAAACAAATTAAAGTGTTATACTTCTTTTGTTTCGGCTTATATTTTAGGTTTTCTATGATTTCCTGGATTACATCTAAGGTCCGGAGTACCTCCATCTTATCAATTTTTATAGATTTCTTATTGTTTTTGCCTGTGAATATTCATGTATGTGTATAAAAACACTTCGATACTTATGTGAATGGTTTATGAAATAATGTATTCATGTTTTGCCTCTGTATCTCAAAGTCACTTCAATCAAAGAGTGCCACTTCTAGTTTTTTATTGGCATAGCGGGTAGTTTCCATTTTTACTTCACAACCACCGGGAGTGCTAATTTGCATGGCTGGTTAAGAATTTTTGGTCTGAAATACTGAAATATGTTGATTGTAGTTTGGATCTATTATTGAATTTATTTAATTTATTATAATTTTGATCAATTATATTAGTAAATTTATTATTTTTACTTGAAATAGGAAGCGAATATCTATTGTAACGGCCTCTTCTGTTTGAATTCATCTTTCCTAACTTCCTGGGTGGTTATATGTTGGAGATTATGTTTAGAATATGAATTATCGAATGTATTTTTTTCTATGGGTATTAAAAATAATTTTTACTAAAAGGAGGAATTGAAAAACTGGTTAATCTTTTAATAAAAATGAAATTCAGTTTAACTAATTACTTTCAGCGTTGCTTCGGACAGGGCTGTTGTCAGGATAGATACCATCGCGCATTACGGAGTGCTGAACAATGCCGCCGAAATGTGCCAATTAAAGCTCCACATTAGCTTGCGAGCACCCGATCTGTTATTTAGAGTTGAGCATCACGTTGCTAATAGCGGGATCATTCAATAGGCTTAAAAGAATAGAATAGGGAATTAATGTTAAGAGTTGGATACAGAGGTGGCGCGAAAGGCAGGTAGGCGTAGGGCCCAAAGGTCACGGGATTCAATTTTCATAATACAATAAATGGTTAAATAAATTTTAAGAAATGACTTCATCAACAGCTTGATAAGGTTATATCAATCGGTATTTATTTTCAGCGGTTATGAGAAAGTAAATGTTCGAATGCTTATTCTCCAACCTTATTCCAATTCCCGGTTTTTTCAACATTAAACTTCTCAATATTTAAGGACCATTAGTAATTCTTATAAATCAAATGATTGAGTTACTATCAATGAGTCCGTTTAATAGTAGAAATTAATATAATAAATATAAAAAACATAAATTGTATAGATCTATGTATAGTTGACCGTAAAAATTGATATATAGGGAGATGGTCAGGGTTGCGGTCAAT
>NW_027107821.1:835508-844417 GCF_000696795.3 Halyomorpha halys | reverse complement strand
TGTTTCACTATTGACCGCAACCCTGACCATCTCCCTATATATAAAAAAACATAAATGTGTTTATAAGATCAACATATACATTCTTCAGTAAAACTAATGGGAAAAACAGGACTCCATGAAATCCCATTTGTTATTCTTTATAAGTCTGAGTAAGCGCTGACGGTTAGGACGTAGAAAAATTGGCTAAGGGCCGGTTGAACTATCACAGTTTAAACTACAATTTGTGAAATCGTAAACTCAATAATTATCCATTGCACCGGAAGTGTTAGCCTTCGAATCTGGTGGTGAACTTTACCAACCAATGATACTTAAACTGATATTTGGAGCAAAACCACTTTTAAGTAGGTAACCATACATGAAACCTACCAAAGTTCCAGTTTGATCTATTATTAAACGAAGGTAACTTGTATTATTTCGTTTTTTTTTTAATTCATTAAAATGGATTTGACGGAGATAGATCATTTTATAGACGACAAGGCTTCAGAAGAATTATTTGCTCAGGCAATAAATGAATTGAAAGGATTTCATTATTTGTTTTAGTAAATTATAATTCACCGATTAAAAATTACTATTGTTTTATGTTAATAATAATATAATAAATGTTACTTACCTTAGGCTGGCATAAGTAAAGGAAAGAAAAAACGGAAAAATCTGATGAAAACAGAGAAACGTAAAAATTATGAAGTTCAGCCGATATTGTTTTTTATAGTACTACCGCGATCTACGGACATTTATCTCAGTTTAAGGTAATTTTGGTCACCTAGTTAACACAACTTTAATCCAGCAAAAGGCCACAAACTTGCCGGAGTTTAACTACACTTTTGGACAAATCTTAAGTTATACAAATCTTAGTTTAATCGGAGATAGGTGCAATCAGCCTTAAAATAAGACTTCTGTTCATTTTCGTAATTTTGCGAAGGTATTCTGAACACCTTCAGAACTGTAATTGTGTACAAAAAACTGTAATTGTTTAAGAATATTAATAACTATAGATAGTGATTATAGAAAAGGATTACAATGATGATGAATGTTTGATGGTATAGGGTGTTGAGAAAATAAAATGTGTTGTCGAGATGGTTGTAACATAAACGTTTTACCATTGATTATTAGTTCAGTCAAATTAGAAGATTATAACTATTATTAAAAATTATATAGGAACCTGTATTATATAGTTTAGTTCATTTTCTATGGGTTTGCGTGTCAGGTTTCGGATGGAGGGAAATGGAAGATGTAAAACCCGTGTAATAATCAATCGTATGTATGCCTTGATAATTGCTCCAATGTTGGAAAAGTTTTGGTTTTAGAAAACAATAATTTGAAAAAACAGTGGTGTAAAACATAATATCAGATGCAATATTTGAAAGGAGAGAATAATACGTATTGAAAAAAAAAAGAGTAAAAGTTTTATCACAATATTATTTATGAATTTGAATATATATTATTAATGAAATTAGAGAAATATAAACTTAAAATAAATACATTAATAATAATTCATATTACACTTGGACTCGTAAAATCACTTGCAATAGCGAATTTAGAATACTTCGATTAATAGTTCGTTACCAAGCAATGCTTTATCATCTAGGACCATTTTTTTGCATAATCTTCGTTTATGAAACTATGTATTATTTAATTAAGAAGATAAGTTGATGGTTTTCAACTTAACGTAAGTTTTCTCTTGATTTTGGAAGTTTATATTTTGAAAAGTACAATAAACAAAGAAACAGTACTAGTGCTAAAACATGAAAATCCCTTCGTTTCTGATGACATTGATTAGATTGTTCTGGACTGTGGGTGTAAACCATTCCTGAGGAAATTCGGTTGATGGAATGATAAAAGAAATCCTCGCTGTAGTTAAACATTAGTAACTCTGAATCGACATGATGTATATTTTTCCAATGAAGTACAAATATAGAAGTTATTGAAGTTGAAAAGGTATTAGTTTGCGGTTGCGTAAGATCCTTTGATGTCGACTATCCGTTTAATTACTGCCGTTGTTTGGTTATACTTTCTAAAAGAAAAAAAAAACTAATCCAGGTATATATTCCGCTTCTACGAACTGCTTAATTCGGCCGGTACCGGACCCCATTCCAATTAAATTGTTCACCGAACGTTCCAAAGGGACAAAAAAAACTGGGACTGTTCGCGTAGTTTGGTAAATAATCTATTCCAAAATTACTATTGAAAATTTCGACTGAATTGTCCGTCTTTGTCGATGGATATACCACTATCACCAATGAACCTTACAACCTTTTTTTTAACAATATAATTCATTTAAATAATATTAATTACAGATATTCTAACCTATCATAACTACATGAATTTACGAAAAAATCCTTATAAAAAATAAATAAAATAGATTTTTCTAAGGGTTAAAGTTTCTGAAAGAAAATTTTGATGTTTTAATAAATGATTTCATATTTTTTTTTTTCACAAATATTCACAAATACATCTTAAAGTTCTTGAGAACTTGAAAGCTTTGATATAGCTTGTGGTTTCACTTATTATCACGGGTTTGAATCGCGCTGTCTCTTCTGTGAATACAGAATAAGGTGTCTTAGTAAAGGGGAACTGAGGTTACATAGATTATACTGCAGAATTCTTAAACCGGATGGTTCTTAAGTAGAAAGGTATTAGAAGCAAAGGTCGGGGGTGTTCTAAGCCCTGTGGAAGATGTCGAGTCACGCCCCCTCCTCCCTCTTCCAAATTATAACAGCCGAAGCCGTCAAGGTAGCTCCGGTCCGGGATGGAATTTTAAAGAGTCCAGTCTCTGTTTAGTCATTTGGAATTTTAATAAGACTAGAGCAGTTTGGATTAGTCTCGGTCTTGGCTTTTAATCTCTCACCGGCCGGGTGTGGTTCTTATAATTCTTGGGAGTTACTGTCTGTATCATATAATTCGTTTTATGGGAGTTCGTTTTATATAATTAATTTTTTTTATTTTATTTTATTTATTTATTGATATTTACAACTGTATAAAAACATACAACCAGTAAATTTGATCATAATGACATAATGATATGATACAGGATGTAGAGAAACTACCCAGTAGTAGAACTCTAAAAACAGTTTACAATATAAGGTCACGAGGCCATCTTCTTTTCAGGCGCCTCGGAGGATTGCCAGGAATGGAAGAGGAAGCAAGTTTTATATATAATTAATGAACTCATTATTAAATAGGTATAATGTGTTGATAGAATTTTTGTTTTATTATTATATTAATGTGTTAATAGAATTTTAGTTTTATTATTATATTAATGTGTTGATAGAATTTTTGTTTTATTATTATATTAAAAATATTGATTCGTTGACTGAGATGATCGTTAGGTTGACGCTGGAGACAGGACAAACGATCTTAATGGCGATGAAGTAGAAGATAATTTTTCATTCCCTGAGGTTTCTAATCTCTCTCATCGTTGTACGGTCTAAATGTTATTCTTCGGCATTGGTAATTACCTTGTTGACACATTCATTTCAACATCTTCTATTAGTAATACAATTTATTAACCTGTCTCCAGTCAGTCCTAACTAAAGTAAGGTAAAGTAGTTCTGGTTTTTCGCCATATTGTTTGACCTAAGGTAGTAGGATAAAAATAAATTAGCTTCATTAAAGGCCTACAGAAAAAAACATTTCTACTATCTCCCAAACTAAGCGTCCAATAGAAACAATTAAGGTTGACTTATCTAACCTAATCAAATTTATTACGATTTGAGACCTAATTCAACTTTATACGTTCATTAGTTCCAGAGATATAGTTCTTTGAACATTTTATATTTTTTATAATATGTAATTACTCTTTAATTTGATCTCTAAATATGTGAAACATATTCACCCCATGAGTAAATTCAAAAGTAATAAACCTAAAAAAATGTTTAATTGTGATAACTAGAGGGCTGGAATATCGTGTTATTGCATCATTTATTCCCTAACTCCAAATTCCACCAAACGTTTACAGAAATTCCAATCATAAGAAAAACATTCGAATAATACTAATTTTATATTTAAAAAATTTGCATGCTTTGAGTTTTTTCTGCACAAAATTGCATGTTTTACAACGTTTAGGATTAATTTTGATTTCTGTTGCATATGATTTTTGCTTGATTACGGAGATAAACATTTATCCTGTTTAACCCTGATAGGTGTATGAATGAAATATTTATTCATTTTATTAATTTTATATCATTATTTATATTTCAAAATTTACAGATTTGATCTAAGTGATGCTTTGTAATTAAAATATGAATAGTCGGATTCAACATCCCCTATATGCAAACATATGTGATTGTCATTGGAATGATATTAACAAGTGTTTTCGAGTAACTTTGAAAAAGTCTCTCGAATAAGCTTATTATAGAGAATGGTCATTGTTATTATTTTTAACTTAGATTCTAGTCCTTAGCCTAGCCATTTATTCTTCTCTCTAACTTTTTGTTTGTGTCTAGTGCGATTTTATTTTAATTTTTTTTTTAAATAATGTATTATATTAACTATTTAAATTACTTTTTATAGAAATCAAATAATTGGTCTGGTAAATATGGATATGATATACTGATACTTTTTTAAGTTTTTCTACATTAACTCAATACTGTTAAGACTAACAAGTTGATGATTATTGCAGGATTTTGTGGTTTTAAACGCATTTTGGGTTTTTATTCTGCAGCGAAATTCGTCTCCAATGATGACTTGTAGTAACTTGTAAAAGAAGAATGCTGTTTATTTTATCGATAGATCAGAATTAGATTGTTCTCCCGAGCTTGTTTAGCGATGAACATTGATTATCTTCATCTTTTGGAGTTATTATGAGGCAGGTCTTAATTAGAAACGAAAATAGTTCTATTTACTCAAGATAACGAATCCGTTCCAATCGATCATTTCTTATGAAGAAAATATCTTATTTTTTTCAAAAATATTTATGTTATTTATATAAATAAGTATTTATTTTAACTCCTATAAATTTTAAGTTTTAATTGCTTTAGGTTTAATTTATAAAACGTTTTCCGCTGATGTTTTTTTTTCTTTTAACTATAATACTATTTCAATTGGTTACTTGAAAGGTGTAAATGACAGAAATCATCTTAATTTAATAATTATTTGAGTTGTTCTTCATACAGGGTTCTTATAAGGTATGTGCTAAATTTAAAGTTTAATGTATTCAAACTAAAACAAATTTCTCCAAGCAAATTAATTAATTCTTTAACAGTATGAGCATTGGGAAGGTCATATACTAAGGAGAATATTAAATAAGTAGCGTAGCAGTAGGGAAAATAATTATTCCCTGGCATGACTAATAAAGAAGCGGGGGCTCTGCAGGAGTGTGGATATTACGACACAACTCGGTTCGTGGAGTTTTATAAGCGTTTCAACAGTTAACTATACAACAGTTTGATGTCTGTGTCATGACATACGGGAAAAAGGTTTCCAATGCTAATTAGACTCTACGAATCGAGCTGCGTCGTGAACCGCGCCATCCTGCACGGTGCCACGTTTCAAAATTCAGTGATTCAATGAACAAATAATTCTCACTCTTCGGGGGCACCCAAAATGGAGGCCGGCATATCTTAACAGGAGCAAGAAGACCAGGTGACCTATCTCAATATTGGTTCCTACTATCTCAGTATTTATATATAGTTTTATTAACTATATAATTTTATATTATAGCTATATATATATATTTTTATATTATCCATATTAGCTATTTTCTATTGTCGATGGACCATGTCCCCACAGTAATATAGTTTCAGTTTATTTCAGTAAGTACCTGGGACCACGTCCTCACAGCAATAGGTTTTTAATATATTTAAATTTTGAATAGTACGAACCCTTTCTGGACATCTTGTATTTTCTATTATTGTTAGTGATTCCATTTCGAACAAGCCTTTCTAGTTTTCTATTAGAATGTATTAATGTAAATAGTTTGTCTTCGCTTGCACACATTTTTTTTTTATTGGGTCGGCTTTTCCTTTGGAGATATGCTTAGCAGCTTTTTTTATAGCGACTAAAAATAAGCTTTATAGAGGAAGGATGTAAGAATTCTCAGAAGATCCTCCGTCTGCAATTATTATCCTGAGGGATGGGGGTATTTTTGACTTTCCAAACCTGTCTAAAAATGTCTCGTTATTTCTCTGAATCCGTTATAACAAATATTTTTATCTTGCGTATGACGTAATAGTTGAAATGTCCATTGGGATGATACTATATTTTCCTGGTTAATTAAAGGATTCGGACGTGCTATCTTAACAAAGTGTTTTAGGTGGCGCAGAATGGAATGGAGCCAAGGATGATTGCTAGACATTGCTTTTAGACAAGACAGCTCTGAACTTGACTCGGGAATCGATCGAGTAGCTAACCCACAGGTACAAGGAGCTACCTCTAAATATGTTGGCTGCACTGCCAACACCAATCAGTCCAGTAGCTACCTCTTTGCATTATGGAAGTCCCAGTTGCCTAAGGCGGAAATGGGCCGATCAATTATTACTGCTACTTCAGGAAACTTTAGGCTCTTAGCTGCTTTGATCTGGTTAAATAAATTGTCTGGTCATTTTGATAGTATTGTTATTTATATTCTTAGTTATATATTCTATTCTATAAAGTATGACTAAGTTAGTAATTAACTTAGATTATGATTTTTCAACCTACCTTAGATTAGCTATTGGAGCTATTTAATGTAAAAAAAAAAAAATAAATAAATAAATAAAAACAACCAAATCATGTCCTTTCAGAAGAACTGTTAAATTATGAAGTGTGTATTAACAATTAAAAACCAACACAAAACAGCCCCTTACTTGTTCAAAATCAATATTGATGATGTACAGAAATAATTCAGAAATTATGTTTGTGATCTCATGTAATTAGAGATACTTTTTTTACGGTTGCCTGCCTCGTTTTTTTTTATTGTAATGCCCTCTACATTTTTTAGGGTAATAATTTATCATAATTTAAACACACTTTAGTTTTTATGGACATATTTTGACTTTTTTTTTTAATAATTGTTCCGCATTAACTGCTTCTACGGCTTTTGTTTTCTCTCATAAAATTGTGGTTAACCATACAGTTGACTAATTTTATGCACGATATTCAATTCAATGGTTTATTACAAAAAAGTAGGGCCTCCGTAGTAGAGTTTAGATTAGCATATGCTATTTTTGGCAAAATGTAAATTTTACGTTCCAGTTACCTTTTATTTACAGTAACCCATTCAATATCTATGTTCCATAAATACGTAACTTTTCGACTTTGATGCATTAAGCTGTTGGATTGGATAGAGATGTTTAATTCCATAAAGTTATTGAATTGGCTTGGGATGTCATAAACCTCTCCGGGATTGATAGGAAGCCTCATACATTTTCGATGATGTTGAGGTCAAGAGAGATTGAAGGCCAAGCAATAGTCTCAATAGCATTCTGTCCAAACCAATTTTTCACAACTCCTGTTATGGATGTGTGCTTTTTCATGTGATGGTAAACAAAGTTGGGCTATCAGCCAACAATCTATTCGGTAAATGATTTCTTAGTTCCTTGCATTTTTCTCTGCAATTACTAAATTTATTATTTTGAAACGGGTATTCGCACGTAATAATGATCATCTGATAAATGATAATTGTACCACCTTTTCTAATGGTAACTCTATCATTCTTAAACGTAATTTGTGTTTTACAAAATCTGTTAATGGTTTAGATTCTTTGTCTGCGAAATTTATATACAAATATATATACAAAAAACTTTATATTGTATATATATATATATAATACATATATAACTTTATATATGTACATATATATATACTTTATATACAAAAAACTTTATAATTTTGGAATTAGATGTAAATTTTTTCTTCCTCTATTAATTAATAACCTTTTGCTGTATCTGGCAAACGTACGATGTGTGTAAAAGGTATTATGTCTCATTGATTTGTTGTTTTTAATACATCTGGAGATCCTACAGCTATACTGTTTGCTGATATGCATACGTTATTCTTTGCTTGTATATCCGTTTGTGTTGTGATTATGTGTGAATAATTTTTTTCATTATATATATAACACCTACCAATCTAACGTGTAGGTGTTTGGATTATGTTATTAGATGCAATTTATATATCATTATTTTCCAACAATGTTTCAGATAGCGTTAAAATTTTAGAAATTTGTGTAATTTCGCTGAAAAAATTAGCTGTTTGTGCATTCAAGCACATGCACTATATCCACGATATCCACTTTTCGCCTCTCTAACTCGATGTGTGTCCTAGATACATGCTTGAATTATAGCTCATTATAAAGAAGATAAGATAGTGAACATTTACCTCATTTACGTATGCAGCTACGTTTATAAGTTTTCTTGATATTATAATCTAAACGCAAAATACATCGAGCGTTTGCCCCCACTTCTGATTTATCTTGAGCGTTCCCTCGCGTCGCGAAGTCAATTTACTGCAGTACAATTTTTTTTTGCTTGAGTTGTAGAAATTAGGTAATAATGTTCCACTTCAATAATTTACTTGATAAAAGGAATACATATTATATGAGGAGAAGATAGTTGAGGTGGGGGGGATGCGGCAAAATATAGCACAAATAAGTTGTGACTTCTTTCATCACTTTAATTTTATTAATTTCGTTCTCTACAATTATTTACTTTATGCTATTCTGTTTATATTTTAATTTTAATTTTTTGTATTTATTGGTTGTTATTTTGTTCTGTTCTTAGCCCTGATGAAGGCTGGAAATGCTAGCCGAAACGTTGGCACAATTAAATAAGTTATTTCAACTTATCTGTGCTATATTTAACCTCAACCCCCCCCCCCAACCATCTTCTCATATAATTTATCCATGGTCAACTATCTCTCTTCATTAACACATATTACAGATTACTACATTCTCATTATTTTATCCAGTAGTTTTAATTTTTTTTTTTTTTTTT
>NW_027107821.1:832510-835441 GCF_000696795.3 Halyomorpha halys | reverse complement strand
CTTCTCATATAATTTATCCATGGTCAACTATCTCTCTTGAAGAAAACGTTTTATTTTAGGATACAAACTCTTATGGTTGCTTAAAGTCATTAATTTTTTTTTTTTTTTTTTTTTTTGTTAGTGAAAAATTTTAATTGAATTCAATAACGTGAATTAGAAGACAGTGCTTGTAGCTTTATAAATTATATTGTTGATAGTATTAATTACTAATAAATAATTTAAATATTTATCTTTTAACAAACACTAATAAAAATATTATATAAAACATTATTGACCCAGCTTTTCTAGCATTCCCTTCTGGATTTGGTTGCTTGCTGTATTATCAATTTTTTAATAGAATATTGAACTCAATAACACTTTTTTACATAGTTTTGTTCATTGTTTAAAATCTTGAAAAAATCTCCTCCCTTCTAAAAACAGTGTTTCCTTACAAAGTAGTAGCCTATGACGCTTCATTGGTCGTGGGGATTCACATTATTGTTATTTGCTTACCTAGTTATCAAATTGTTGGATGCTTTGTTTTCTATAATATCTTTGTTTTTATTTATCATTAATGGAGTAGCTGCCTAGAATTTAATAATTACTGCTAATGCCTGAAGGTAGTTGAAAGGCCCTCGGTTGTCAGATATTGAGTCAGCCGTGGCTGTGCAGTACTTAATCGATCCAGATAATGGAGGCAGTGCATATATCCGTTCCTGGTAAGATCCGGAAAGAAGATGGCCTAAGGTACACAGGTGGCCTTATGAATAAATATTGATACCTTCGATGTATGTTAATAATATTCACCCCATCTCCATTTATATATTTACATACTTTAACGGTTCTGTATTTATTATAGGTTCGATTTTAACTCTTCTTTGAACTATCTTAGCTTATATTTTCGATGACTTTGTTTAACGCGAGGGTGTATTGCATGGTTTCTATTTTTGTAAAGTTTTTATAAGGTTGAAAATTATTTTCATAATCCCTGGATTTGTATTCTGTAAAATATTTTAAAACTTGGCATTATATTTTCAGTGATAACAAATCTCATAGTATGTAACACAAATTTTTTTATGTACGATGGCAGGTAACAAATTTGAAACTGTTTCTATGTTATGCGTAAAAACGTTTTTAGAAAAATAAATAAACACTTCTGATTCTGAATAAGTTATTAAAATAAAAATATTTTATTAATTTACGAAATGGCTTTTTAGTTATTTATTATAGTATTTATTATTATTATTTTGTTAAGCTTATCTTCTACGTTAATAATTCCTGCAGCTCTAGGTTTTCCAAATTGGTTTTCGGTTTTTCGGAACCATATTAAAGAGTTCTGCGAACTGTTGATGTGTTATCTGGACTCTCTTAACTATAATAATATTTAAAATATTCTACAATTTAGGTATGCCATGAAAATTTCAGTCATATTTTTATCAATAATAAATTAAAAAGTACTTACACATCTTTATGATTTAGATCTCCTTTACGTGACTTTGTGGGATTTAAGTTTAGTTTCCCTGAACTTTTGAAATTTCGAATCAGTAAATCATCATAACCTATTAAACTTTGTGCATAAGTAGCAATGAATACCGTTCAATATATCATGCGATCTTAGAGAACTTTAAAAAAAGCATTATTTATGAACTTTTTTTTTTTTTTATAATATTTTCTTACTCGATGCCCTACAGATATTGTGCCATTTTCATGATTACCTGTAGTTAACTATTTATTTTAAATTATTTGTTTGTTCAATTGAAATAACTGATCAATAAAATAAAATCGAATAGGCTCCATTTTTCAAAAATAACTGGTTTTGATAAAAACACTTAGCTAGACATGATTTTTGTTCTGAAATTATGAAAACATCACAGCTCCAGGAACTAAACCGTTCATGCTAAGAACTTCCAGAGGTTACCAGTCGTAAATAAATAGATGCTTGAGAAGCAGTGCATTGTTTTAAAGGAAGAGGCAATAATTAAGTTTATTTGAATCCTTGGTAATGCCTAATCGAGTGAATTTTAGTTGTCAAAGAGCGGTCGGCCAAAGATTGTGCCACACTCTAGTCCAGCCTGGTCCAATATACGTTGTCAAATATTTGTTTCTAATATTTACTTCCGCGGTTGATTCATTAACATTTGTTGGTCATTACAAGTTAAAACATACTGTACAAAAAACTATTTCTTTAAAAAATTATAACTTATACCCAAAAATGTTTCTTATTCTGTACACCAACTCTGTATTATATCAAAATAAATGTAGTTAATTCATATGATTTTCAAGTGTTTTGTCAGCAAACTTAATACTGGGCAAAAATGACGCCAATGGTTCAAGAGCCCTAGCAATGGTACGATTAATAAATAAAATTATCTATTTTCCTATTACTCTTTACTCTATTTGTAATTTTTACTGTTATATGTTATTTTGCTAGGATTTTTATTTTGTTATACTCTTTAATAAATAAAAAAAAAAAATTAATTTTCTCCTTAATATTACATACTTTTTTTACTTTTCTGCTCAGAGTAAACCATAAACAGTATATGTTTATTGTGCAGTTCTACATTAATTTTTACGTTACTGCCTATGTAATTTTTAATATGTATTTGTCTAATCCAAAGGGATACAATTAGTAAAAAGGGATACTAAATGTAATATGCAACTATTATTTAATCAACTTTTGTTATTGAGTTTTGTTGAGGGAAAATATTAAACAAAATACGTACTTACATGGAATTATTTAAATCCTGATATTATTTGAAGTTTTTGCGTTTTCAATAGAGATCTATGTATTTATCAGCATAAAAACCTTTATATATATATATATAGTACCCTATTATTATGCTTATTTATTGAAGAGATTCGTGAAGCAACCATTGCTCCATCGCCTGTATTAGAGTTATCATTGAAAATTGTATATTTGTTGTAACTCATTTTAAAGAATGAAATCTGAAA